>NW_024085106.1:0-1351 GCF_003009895.1 Hyaena hyaena | reverse complement strand
TCTACCTATCTAATAAGAACTGGAATAAAGTATCAAACTATTTTTCAAAAATTTTGAGATTCCTTTTGAACCAAAAACATAGTCAATCCTTTTCCAATGTTGTTCCACCAGTAGTTAAACCAAATATTCCATCCATATATCCTCTGCAACAAAAACAGATCTGGGAAAAGAATATTCATGATTACACCTGCATCTTCACGATTACTTGAGTCCCTTGAGTCTGGAGCAAGTAGCATAACGACCTCATTGGACTTTGCCATTTCTTTTGATCCCCACAGCTCAGGAGCAAAGTTAGGGCCATGTCTATTACAAGCCCCCCCACCATGTCAACTCTGCCTGCGTCCCACCTTCTAGGGGAAATGACTGTGGTGGACAAAAGAACCCTCCTGATGAGGAGGCTACCCACTCCAGGATGCACAGGACAGTCCCCACGGTGAGGATCATGAGACCAAACCTCGGCCTCGCTGAGACTATTGGCCAGACCCTGAAGCAAATACTAAGCCTGACCAGAACACTACAATGCACCCTCAGTTCAGCCCTCTGAATCGATCGCTGCTCGGCTGCTGTTTCAGAGGCTGTGTCCTTCTGTGGCTGCTCCTAACCCCAGCCATGGCTCATGCCCTCAGGGGGCCCACCACCTAGGGCTCAGCAAAGAACAGAATGTGGGCCCATGCCCAGCACAGAATGATTCAGGGTGTAGCACATAGGCTCCCCATGCCATTTCCAAGGCAATGGTGGGGTTATGCCTTGGAGAAGGCATACTTGGAGAAGAGTATGCTACTCACTGCCCGCACACTCGGCAGACTCCTGAGCCCAACCTCTCTGCCTGACATGCACCCTGACACACACCCTCAACTAAGCCCTCCTGGGGAACCACTACCCTGCTGTTGTTTCCAGGCCTTTCTCAGCATATAGGACCTAACCCTAACCCTAGCCATGGTTCTGGCCCTAAAAGGGTCCACCAAGCAGGTATGAGGAGAGAAGTGACTTGAGGCCCTTGACTGCCACAGAATCGCTCAGCGAGAAAGCCTGATGATCACCATGACATTTCCATGTGAGGCTTGGGCCTGCAGAAGGAGATCCTGAGCCAAAGCCTCTGCCTGGCCCACAGAGGCAACAGGCCCTTGAAGCCAGACCCTAAGCCTAACCCGCCCTTATCCAGTGCCCTCCATTCAGCCCTCAGGGAAGGGCCCTGCACTGCTGTCGGATCATCCCCTGCCCTGTTGGTTCATCCCCTGCCCCCTCCCGGAACCTAAACCTACCCCTGGCCATGGCTCTGGCCTCTAGAGGTGTCAAGCCCCAGGTGTAGGCCAGGAATGGAACTGGTGCTCATGGCCGCCTGACATTTCTT
>NW_024085105.1:0-1352 GCF_003009895.1 Hyaena hyaena | reverse complement strand
TCCCTCTTTTTTTTTTCATGCATTTTTAAGTCCTCATTTCAAGCAGTGGGAAACCCTGAAACGGTTTTTGCCATATTCTTTTTGGAAAGCTTCTGTATTAGTTTATCTTCAGGACAGAGAACTTAATGTAATTAAAGAAAGCATGTTGGCTGACAAGGTATTCGTTTTAGCCTGAAATTAACCTCTCCCAAGTTTCACTGTCCTCTTAGAAAAACCATCTATATTTCCCACAGACTATTTCTCCTCATATTCTACCACAACATGTTACATTTTGGTTTGCATTTAGGTTGAAGTAGCATATGTATGAATACATTATTTTACACATGTACACACAGACATGTTCATGCACAAACATGTGCTCCATATCCAGTCTCCTGTAGGCCCATCTCTTAACACTTTTGTGAAGATGATTAGTAGAAGAAAATCTGTTTCCTTTAGGTTACAGTACTTAGAAGTGACTGGCTTATAAATCTTGTATTTCCAGTATGTTCTGAAATAGAAATACATCCTAGTGTATGTGTTAACAGTTTATTCCTGAAGGTCACATTGAAAGGAAAGAAAAAAACACGTTCAGGGAGGTGGTGGGAATATTGGCTATTGGTAGAATCTTGTACCGCTCAAGCGTTCCATGGAACAAACTATACCCCTATAGGCATGATAACTTAAAATTTAGAAGTCACAGTCTTTCAGTCTTTGCATTGGAATTTGGATCACAAAGAGTATGCTATGGGAGTAGGTAGGAATATGCTAGAATAGCCTCATTCGATAACTGTCAATGTGTCCAGTGTCAAGAATTGTGTTCTCTATGTTGTCTTCTAGGAGTCTTACAATTTCAAGTCTTATGTCTTCATGTTAATCTATTTCAAGTTAATTTGTGTGAGTGGTGTAATATAAGACTCCAGTTTCTTGTAATGTAAATACATTTCTCTGAATGTATTTACCCAGTTTTCTCTGGATGATTTATTAAAGAGACTATGTTTCCCTGTGAATGTTCTTGGTTCCGTTTTTAAATATTAGAGTTCATGGTCAACTTACTGTCCATCAGAGGGTTCATACTGGTGAGAAACTCTATGTATGTACAAAATGTGGGAAGGCCTTTAGACAGTGTACAGCCTTACTCAACATCAGAAGCTCAATATTGCCGACAAACTATATGAATATAAAGAATGTGGGAAGGCCTTTCTGTGTGGCTCTGCCCTTCGAGTATATAACTAACTCCCTACTGGTGAGGAACCATATGAATTTGAGCAGTGTGAGAAGCCTTTCGTGACGGTTATCATCTTATTCTTCATCATAGACTTCATCCTGGAGAGAAACCTTATGAAGGTAAGGAATTTGGGAAGGCCTTGAGT
>NW_024085104.1:0-1353 GCF_003009895.1 Hyaena hyaena | reverse complement strand
AGTCTGTGACTCCCTCTCTCTCTGACCCTCCCCTGCTCACGCTGTCTCTCTCTCTCTTAGAAATAAATAAAACATTAAAAAAATTTTTTTAAATAAAAAAAAAAGAAAATTATAAAGAGGGGTGCCTGGGTGGCTCATCAAACCCTATGTTGGATTATGCACAGAGTGTGGAGCCTGCATAGGATTCTCTCTGTCTCTGTCTCTCTCTCTCCCCTCCCCCAGCTCTCTCTCCTTTCCATTTGTGCACTTTCTAATAAAAATAAATTAATTTTAAAAAAGATTTTCTTTTCTCTAGCACACTTTAAGAATACAGCATATAAAACATATAATATCAAGACAAGTTACACCTGGATTTTTGACTGATGGGGGCGTGCAGCACCCCTCACCCTCACATTGTCCAAAGATCAAATGTAGAATTAATAAATCAATAAGTAAATGAATATACACATATGCTAAAAATACAGAGTTAGAGCTTTCCCCCTGAGATCAGGAACACGACAGGGATGTCCACTCTAACCACTGCTGTTTAACATAGTGTTGGAGTTCCCAGCATCAGCAATCAGACAACAAAACAGAATAAAAGGCATCAAAATTGGGAAAGATGAAGTCAACTTTCACTTTTCAGACAACATGACACTCTACATGGAAAACCCAACAAACTCCACCAAAAATCTGCTAGAACTGATACATGAATTCAGCAAAGTCGCAGGGTACAAAATCAATGTACAGAAATCGGTGGCATTTTTATACACCAATAATGAAGCAAGAGAAAGAGAAATACAGAAACTGATCCCATTCACAACTGCACCAAGAGCCATAAAATACCTAGGAATAAACCTAACCAAAGGTATAAAAGTTCTGTATGATGAAAACTATAGAAAACTTATGAAGGAAATTGAAGAAGACACAAAGAAATGGAAAAACATTCCACAGTCATCAAATGGAAGAATATAAATATTGTTAAAATGTCAACACCACCCAAAGCAATCTACACATTCAATGCAATCCCAATCAAAATTGCACCAGCATTCTTCTCAAAGCTACAACAAATAATCATAAAATTTGTATGGAACCACAAAAGGCCCCAAATAACCAAAATAATATTGAAGAAGAAAACCAAAACGAGAGGCATCACCATCCCAGACTTTAGCCTCTACTACAAAGCTGTCATCATCAAGACAGTAATGTATTGGCACAAAAACAGACACATAGACCAGTGGAATAGAATAGAGAACTCAAAATTGGACCCACAAATGTATGGCCAACTAATCTTTGACAAAGCAGGAAAGAGTATCCAATGGAAAAAAAGACAGCCTCTTTAACAAATGGTGCTGGGAGAACTGGACAGCAACA
>NW_024085103.1:0-1353 GCF_003009895.1 Hyaena hyaena | reverse complement strand
GTTGGTCTATTCTTTTCTTTGCTCATTTGTTTTATTTCTCAAATTCCACATATGAGTGAAATCATATGGTTGTCTTTCTCTGACTGACTTATTCCACTTAGTATTATAGCCTTTAGATTCATCCATGTTGTTGCAAAAGGGAAGATTTCATTCTTTTTATGGCTAAGTAATATTCCATTGTTACACATGGAGATATATATATATATATACACCACATCTTATTTAGTTATTCATCGATTGATAGACACTTGGGTGGCTTCCATATTTTGGCTATTGCAAATAATGCTGTGATAAACATAAGAGCACATATATCTTTTAAAATTAACTGTTTCATATTCTTTGGGTAATTACCCAATAGTGGAATTACTAGATCATATGATAATTCTATTTTTAATATTTTGAGGAAACTCCATACTCTTTTCCACAGTGGCTGCACCAGTCTGCATCCTCACCAATGTTCACGAGAGTCCCTTTCTCCACATCCCTGCCAATACTTGTTGTTTCTTGTGTTTTTGATTGTAGCCATTCTGACAGGTGTGAAGTGTCATCTCATTTTGGTTTTGAGTTGAATTTCCCTGATGATTGTGATGTGGAGCATCTTTTCTGAAAGCAAACTTTAAAACAAAAATTTTTAATGTTTTTTTGGGAGACAGAGAGACAGAGCATGAGCAGGGGAAAGGCAGAGAGAGAGGGAGACACAGAATCTGAAGAAGGCTCCAGGCTCTGAGTTGTCAGCACAGAGCCTGATGCAGGGCTCAACTGCACAAACTGTGAGATGGAAGTGGATGCTTAACCGACTGAGCCACCCAGGCGCCCCGAGCATCTTTTCATGTGTCAGTTGGCCATCGTATATCTTTGGAGAAATATCTGTTTATGTCTTCTATCAATTTTAATCAGATTATTTGTTTTTTGGGTATTGACTTGTATAAATTCTTTACATATTCTGGATATTAACCCTTATTGGATACATCCTTTAAAATATCTTCTCCTATTCAGTAGGCTGTCTTTTGTTTTGTTGACTGTTTCCTTTGCTGTGCAGAAGCTTTTTATTTTGATGTAGTCCCAGTTATTTATTTTTGCTTTTGCTTCCCTTGCCTTAGGAGGCATATCTAGAAAAACGTTGTAATGGATGATGTCAGAGAAATTACTGCCTGTGTTCCCTTCTGGGGTTTTTTTTTGGGGGGTTTCAGTTCTCACATTTAGTTCTTTAATCCATTTTGAATTTATTTTTGTATATGGTGTAAGCAAGTGATCCAGTTTCATTCTTTTGCAAGTGGTGCTCCAATTTTCTCAACACCATTTTTAAAAAAATGTTTAATGTGTATTTATTTTTGAGAGAGAAAGACACAGTGT
>NW_024085102.1:0-1353 GCF_003009895.1 Hyaena hyaena | reverse complement strand
TGACCAACATACTTGCAGACCTTGCACACTTGCAAACCTTCAAACAAGGCCTAGAGAAGTACGCAGTTTTGAGTTTTGGCTACCTGTGCAGTAGTGACATCAATTCACCTCCATAGTTTGGTAAATATTACTAATATTTACCAGTACCCAGTTGCCCTCAACTGGGACACGGAAGACCTACCTGCTACATTTGAAACTAAATATGGCCAGATTGACTCCTCCTGGCCAATGAAATGTGAGAAGAATCGAACTGTGACCCTTTTAAAATACTTTTTTTTTTAAGTATTTAAAAAAATGTATTTTTAAAAGTATTTTTAAAAATGGGGCAGAAATAGAAAGAAGAACATCTAAAGAACTTCGATAAAGCTTTCAAAGGGACAACCCAGGTAACACATGGGTTACCTTTACAGAAGAACCCCAAGTGGCTTATAAGTGAATTTTAAAAATCTTCAAACTTATCAGTAGTCAAGAAAATGCAAATTAAAACAGTGACACAGTTCATATCTAGTTGACAAAAATTAAAACATCTGAAGATAAAAAGGATTAGAGTGAATGGGAAGAAATAAACCTTTGGGAAACACTTTGACGACAGCTCTGAGGCTGGAATTGGGCACATCCTATAACCCCACAATCCCATTTGTAGATTTACACCTGGTCCACTCTCTCCTGAAGGCCCAACACAAAGGAAATGGGCCAGTGGGAAATAGCAATAAGCAAGGGTGAGAATGAACAGACTACTAGAACAACTTCAGGTAGGACTTAGGCCAGGTAAGACTATCAAATACCAGTCTTGCAAAGAGATGAAATGAGGCATCAGAACTATGTTGGGGCTCCGTTGGTTAAGCATCCAACTTTTGGCTCTGGTCATGATTTCACAGTTCGTGAGCTCGAGCCCCGCATCAGGCTCTGTGCTGACAGCTCGCAGCCTGCAGCCTGCTTCCAATTCTGTGTCTCCTTCCCTCTCTGCCCCTCCCCAGTTCACACTCTGTCTCTCTCTCAAATATAAATAAACATTAAAAATTTTTTGGAAAAAAAGAAAAGAAAAGAAAAAGAACCATGCTTACCTGGGACAACCTCCTCCCTAGAGCAGCTAAACCATTTTGTGTTCTACAGCCTATCTGACCAGGTTATTTCCTCTTTACACTTTGCCAGCTAAAACTTTCTACAGCAGTCCCAACTTGTATCAGTTTCCTATGGCCACTCTAACAAATGTCCACAAATTGAGTGGCTTCACACAAATGAAAATAAACACCTTACAGTACTGGAGGTCGGAAGTCAGTTCTCGCTAGGCTAGAACCAAGGTGTCAGCAGGGCTGTGTTCCTTTCAAGAGCCTCTGAGGGAGAATCCATTCT
>NW_024085101.1:0-1354 GCF_003009895.1 Hyaena hyaena | reverse complement strand
CTCTCTCTCTCTCTCTCTCTCTCTCTCTCTCTGTCTCTGTCTCTATCTCTCTGCCCCTCCCCTGTTCGTACTCTGTCTGTCTTTCTCTCTCTCAGAAATAAACTTTAAAAAAAATTAAAAGAAAAATCAGATGGATAGGGAGAAGAGAGGTTTTGTTTTGTTTTAGGATGAGAATGGGTTGAGAATGATTTGGCAAGAGAGAATTGTGAAAATTTCCACTTTCAGGGAGGAACATGTAGAGTAAGGCTCTCTGTCCCTGCTGTGCCATCAGCCGAGTGTGGCCCCTCCCAGCTCTCCTAGACACTGGTAAAAAAAAGTTCTCCAGCCCCTGCCCTCCAGGAAGACCAACAGCCTTGTGGGTCCCCCCTCAGCCCCCCATTTTAAGTTTATTTATTTTGAGAGAGAAAGAAAGGGAGCGGGGGAGAGGGAAAGGCAAAGAGAGAGGGAGAGAACGGATCCCGATCAGGCTTTGCACTGTCAACACAGAGCCTGATGTGGGACTCAAACCCACAAACCACAAGATCATGACCGGAGCTGAAATCAAGAGTTGAATGCTTAACCAGCTGAGCCATCCAAGCGCCCCTGGCCTTGCTTGGCCCCTTTTGCGGAAGCCCTACGGATACCTCTCTGCTCTGTAAATGCTCCCTTTGCCATTTATTTGATCTTTGCCCTGCCTCTTGCATTCTCTTTTCTTTTCCATTTCCTCTCTTTGTCCCATTAAGTTCATCTCCCATAATCATTAAACAACTTTGTCCTTCCTCTTTTTTGTTAACTATAATAAGTTTACCCTATTATTTTCCTTCTTTTAATAGCCTACTATAGTACATCACAAATATATAAACCCTGTGGACACTGGGTGATTGTTAACTTTATAGGGCTTACTCTGTACCAGGAACTGTATTTAATGCATCATACCATTTTTTAGTCTGCTACTGTCTCTATCCCAGTTTTGTGAATGAGAATCTTGAGTCTTAGCTTGTACATTTTACTTATTTAGGGAATGTATGACTAGAGAATGGCAGTTGGGATTCGGATTCACATCTCTTCATTTCATGATCTCATTGCTATTTATTATTTCAGAGATAAAAAGAAGAGAGTTATTGAATCTATAGATAGAAATTGTCAAGTATCATGAAAATGAGCATAAATCCAGGAAATAGTAATATATACCTTAGCATTAGGTGGTGTCTTGAGTTACCATCGTGGGTAAAGAGGATAATTATATCAATTGAAATGACCCAAGGCCAGGGCGCCTGGGTGGCTTAGTCGGTTAAGCGTCCGACTTTAGCTTGGGTCATGATCTCACGGTTCGTGGGTTCGAGCCCCGCGTCGGGCTCTGTGCTGACTGCCAGCT
>NW_024085100.1:0-1354 GCF_003009895.1 Hyaena hyaena | reverse complement strand
TTCCGGCCTGGGAGTCCCCTGCTTCCCATGGGGCCAATCGTGGACTCCATCGTGGAGGTGCCTCAGTATAGCCAGAAGGACCTGGACACCGCGGTGAGGACCAGGCGCAGGGCAGCGGCGGGGAGAGGGTGCGGCTGTCTGCTTGCTGAGGCTCCCGTGCTCCCGCCGTCTCCCGGCACTTGTGTGCACACGGAGGCTCCCGGGCGTCCGAGGGCACTGCCTTGAGCCACCCTGGGGGTCGTAAAGCAGGACTGCTGGGCCTTGGGCCCCCAAGTCCCCTCGCTGCCCTGCTGTCTCCTGGGCAGTGTTTAGCCAGGTCCCTGGTGGGAGGCCCCCGTGCTGGGTCCACATGGGGACAGCCTCTGCTGGCAGCGGGGCCTGCCGTCTTCCTGCCCCGGGGGAAGGCGACCCCCGACCCCCTTCCCCTCCGCTGGCCCGGGGACCCTGTGACCCCTGCGGCGTGCCTGCCCACCAAGGGGAACCCTGCGTCTCTCACAGACGATCCCCCGGAGGACGCATGCTCTCCCCGGGCCCCCCCACACCCGTCCCCCTGACCCCTCGCCCCTCCCCGCGTGCCATGCCTCCGTGCAGGTAGAAGCAGCACGACAGGAGAACGTGTTGCTGAGGAGCAGGTGTGAGACGCTCCACGCAAAGAACCTGGAGATGGGGTAAGGCCCGTGGCCGGCTCCGCGCGCCCCGGCGCAGCCTCCGCGGCGGCCACAGGCACCTCTCTTCTCCCTGCAGGAAGATAATGGACGGGTTCGAGGGGATCGTGTACCAGGCGATGGGTGAGTGCTGACGCCGTGTGGCCTAGCAGCCGGGGGACCGGGTGGGGTGGGGCCGTGCGGCTGGTGCTGGTTAGCCCCCAAACAGGCCGGGCGGGCACCTGGGGGCCCCCGCAGGGATCGGGGGAGGACCCTGCCCCGGCTGCCATGTCTGCGGTCTGCCTCTGCACCCCCGGGTGGCCGCGTGTTGGGTGGGGCTTGGAGGGGGCACCAGTCCTCACCCTGGGCAGGGCCTCGAGCTCCGAGAGGCCTCCCCCCGGCAGTGGGGCCAGACCGGTGGCTGGGGGCTCCGTGAGGCGCTGGGGCGCTTGTGACCCCCAGGCCTGGCTCTGGAAGGTCATCCCAGAGAGGGGCCCTGTCACCCGGCCACCTGTGGGACCGTGGGTGGGTCCCCTGCCCCCCTGCCCCCCTGCCCCCCTGCCCCTGCTCGTCCTCCTCTGTGCTCCTCCAAACCCAGACTCCTTTCTTTTCTCAAGAGGAGGCTCAGAAACAGAAAGAGCTCGCAAAAGCTGAAATCCAGAAGATTCTGAAGGAAAAAGACCAGCTGACTGCAGACCTGAGCTCCATGG
>NW_024085099.1:0-1354 GCF_003009895.1 Hyaena hyaena | reverse complement strand
CCTGATCTCAGGGGGAAAGCTCTCAGTTTTTCCCCGTTGAGGATGATGTAAGCTGAGGTCTTCTCATATATGGCTTTTATGATGTTTAAGTAGCTTCCTTCTATCCCGACTTTCTCGAGGGTCTTTATTAAGAAGGGTGTTGTATCTTGTCAAATGCTTTTTCTGCATCTATCGACAGGATCATATGATTTTTACCTTTTGTTAATGTGATGTATCATATTGATTGATTTGTGAATATGGAACCAGCCCTGTAACCGAGGAATGAATCCCACTTGATCATGGTGGATAATTCTTTTTATGTGCTGTTGGATTTGATTTGCAAGTACCTTGCTGAGGATTTTTGCATCCATATTCATCAAGGATATTGGCCTGTAGTTCTTTTTTTTTGCTGGGTCTCTGTCTGGCTTGGGAATCAGAGTAAAATGTCATTACTACCCAAAGCAATCTACACATTCAATGCAATCCCAATCAAAATTGCACCAGCATTCTTCTCAAAACTAGAACAAACTATCCTAAAATTTGTATGGAACCACAAAAGACCCCAAATAGCCAAAGTAATATTGAGGAAGAAAACCAAAACGGGAGGCATCACCATCCCAGACTTTAGCCTCTACTACAAAGCTGTAATCATCAAAACAGTATGGTATTGGCACAAAAACAGACACACAGACAAATGGAATAGAATAGAGAACTCAGAATTGGACCCACAAATGTATGGCCAACTAATCTTTGACAAAGGGGAAAGAGTTTCCGAGGGAGAAAAGACAGTCTCTTTAACAGATGGTGCTGGGAGAACTGGATAGCAACATGCAGAACAATGAAACTAGATCATTTCCTCACACCATACACAAAATAAACTCAAAATGGATAAAGGACCTGAATGTGAGAAAGGAAACCATCAAAACCCTAGAGGAGAAAGCAGGAAACAACCTCCTTGTCCTCCACCGCAGCAATTTCTTACGTGACACATCCCCAAAAGCAAAAGAATCAAGAGCAAAAAGAACTCTTGGGAACTCATCAAGATAAAAAGCTTCTGCATGGCAAAGGAAACAATCCATAAAACTTTAATAGGCAACTGATGGAATGGGAAAAGATAGTTGCAAATGACATATCAGATAAAGGGCTAGTATCCAAAATCTATACGGAACTCACCAAAGTCCACACCCGAAAAATAAACAATCCAGTGAAAAAATGGGCAGAAGACATGAACAGACGCTTCTCCGAATAGGACATCCAGATGGCCAACAGACACATGAAACGATGCTCAGCATCCCTCCTCATCAGGGAAATACAAATCAAAACCACACTGAGATACCACTTCACGCCGGTCAGAGTGGTGAAAATGAACAAATCA
>NW_024085098.1:0-1355 GCF_003009895.1 Hyaena hyaena | reverse complement strand
AGTGAAGCCAAACCACAGTGCATTTCCCACGGGGAGCTGTGAAGTTGGGAGTGACCCTATAGACATGCTTTTAGTTAAGACAAAGGGTAGGTAAGTGTTGGGGGATTTGGGAGCTTGTATCCCACATTCACTGGGAAAAGGTTGGGTAGAGAAGGTCCCTTTAGAAGTGGGTGATTCCTGGGAAGAAACTCAGCTGTGTGCTGTCAGCAGGCAAAACTCCCAACAGCTGGAGAAATGAGTGGCTCAGTCCTGAAGGGGAATCTTGTTTTGTGACATAGAAGCAACTATAAATGAGAAATGAGCCTGTTTTATTACCTATAAGTATGCTTGGTTTCTACAAATTCTATACTGTCTTGTTTACTGTAAAATATATTAGCAGAGTAGCCATCCACTATGGCTTTTTCCTCCTACATTTTGAACTATTCCTTTCAAACCACTGACTGTTAAAAGCTGGTGACATACTGAATGGCATTTTCTCAACACAGTTTCTCAGGATTTACACCTTCATACTCTCCTTGTTTAGTTTGATCCTAACCTGTAAACAGTTTTTGATTTTGCCTCTCTGGATCCAAACTGGCTTTTTTACATTTCTGTACTTTTCCTTGGAGTATGAACCCTGACTGTCAAGGCTTGTTGACATTTCCCAATTTGTTTCTACTCAGAGGGCTCTCTCCCAGCTGGGCTAGCTGAAGTCAGCTTTCAATTCAACGAAAAAGAAAGCTTCCTAAACATGTTCTTTGGAGAGGGAAGTGATACAAAAAATTAAAATGCTCATCTTTGGCCATATTCAAATTGTTCCTTCAAAAGTTCCCTGTGTTGTGAGATAATTAGGACACAACTGAATCTACTGAATGTATTTAAAGGTTATAGAGGGCCTAGAGATTAGGACAGAAATTTGTAATCAAATAGACATCTTTGCCCTGATCCAACTGCTAAAATGCTAGATACAAATGCCATAACAAATATATTAGTCTGAGTATATCACTAGAAGAAACCTAAAACATTGTGCTTATTGTTAAGAAATACTTATAAAAATTTTAACTAGCTTTTCCAACTTTAGTCACAAGTGGAGTGTGTATGTGTGTGTACATACATATATATATATACCCTTCTAAATACCAACCAGTTAGTTATATGATAAATGTATGTAAAGGGAGAAAGCAAAATATTTCTCTTGCTTTTAAGCAAAACTCATAACATCATTGCTCTTCTTTCCTACCTGTGGTCTGTCTACTTATCAAAATATAAAGGTTCTGGGGCACCTGGGTGGCTCAGTTGGTTAAGCGTCCAACTCTTGATTCTGGCTCAGGTCATGATCTCACAGTTTATGAGTTTGAGCCTTGCAATGGGTTCTG
>NW_024085097.1:0-1355 GCF_003009895.1 Hyaena hyaena | reverse complement strand
CGAAAAGTCGGATGCTTAACCGACTAAGCCACCCAGGCGCCCCTGGGCTTTCCGACTTCTGGACAGGGCTCTCCCATTATGTAACACTGCGTCCCAGTATATGTAATTAAGTCTATGCTGAAGGAAGCACATTAAATGGGCCTGCGTAGCCTGTATGATGATTAGAAGAGGTATTCCAGTTTCCCAGCTGTAGTAGACTCCCTGCCTTACCAAAGGACAAGGCTTGCATAGCATTTAACAATCCTACTTCTGGGCCTCAAATGAAGCTAATGAAAGAAAATGTAGGGCTAATATGTCTCCTCTGAACGGACGGTCAGGAGAGCGCTCCTAATCCTAGAGAGTTCATCCTCCATGCCCTGTCTCAATGCTTAATGCCCTTGGAAAAGGACTTTGATCAGCAGATGGATTACGAGATCCCTAAACTCTCATGACACTCCTTGCTAGCCACCTGGATGGCAGCAGATACCAGGCTGACAAACACAAACGCCTGTATGAGACAGGCATGTGACCCAAATGAGTGATGTGGACTGGATGCAAGATGAGGGTGTGGCACAAGCTGTACCTAATTGGGGTGTGTGCGTGTTTCCTGTCCCACAAAGGGGTGAGCTGTTAGTTCCTGTGCACTGTTCCCAAAGAGACACATAGGCCCATGGTGCTAGTTTTGCTGGTGTTCAGAGACACAGTGTGAACACGTAATTTTGTATAAAATTTTCCAATTTTTCAAATATATTATCGAGCTAAACCTGGCTGGTAGGTGTCCATTCTTTTAACTTGGGTGTATGTGTTCTGCGCTCTCATACCTCCTAAAAGTTAGAATTTCTTTGTCTTCTCAGACTACGTTTCTTCTAAAATTTTATTTTTTAGTATTTCTGTATTTGTTTCTAAATGCTGATCCCATTAGAGTATAAGCTTCTTGAAAATTGAGTTCTTTCATAATTCCAAGTCTCTAGTACATCGTTGGTAATCAGTACTTAAAGAAGGGAAAGAAGTTGATCTTTCCCAAAAGATGAAGCTATAAGTGTTCATTAGATCAGTCAACAAATATTCCTGGAACGCCTTTCATCATAGCTGGGAACTGTGTTAGCTTCTGGAAGCCCAGCAGCGAAAATAATGACATATTCTGAAACTCCCGACTCTATCAGCACTGGGAGACATTTCCTAGTCTTTACGGCATCACACATCCCCTATTATCCAGCAGTTCAGTAACAGCCCCAGCTTTGGAGAATAAAGCACTGTTTTACCTAAAATGTTGAAGGTAGATATATTAGTCAACACTCTTTCAGTTCACAGTGGCAGAAAGAATCTTACTGTAACTATTAGGAAGAGAGAGAGACAGAGAAAGAAAGAAGGAAGGA
>NW_024085096.1:0-1356 GCF_003009895.1 Hyaena hyaena | reverse complement strand
GGGGCTCAAGCCCTCCAACCATGAGATCATAACCTGAACCAAAGTCAGACGCTTAACCGACCGAGCCATCCAGGCGCCCCTATAGTTTCTTTCTCTAGTTCCAGAATGCTGAATTGCCCTGACTTGAGGGTGCATTTGATCTTGTCTCCCAGACATTCATGTACTTGAAGCCAAATTCTCAAGTCATCTGTCTGCCGCTGGTACACACCCATGGGCCACATTTCACGTGCTCACCCTTGTGTCCTGAAATCCCTGCCCTGGAGTCTGGCACGGAGCAGATGACTCAGGGGACACCAGCACAGGCGTCATCGGGTCGGTGGGCCCTCGTGAAAATGGACAGGGTTTGCTGGGGTGGACGGCGTCCCTGCTCTGAAACGCGCTCACTGGACAAGCCGAGCACTTGTCTCTGCCAAGCACAGGGCTCCGGGCCTTAGGGCCATTTGTGCCATTTGATCCTCGGAACAACCTCGTGAGGGAAGTCAGAGGACTGTCTCTTCCACTTTACAGCCGGGTCAGGGACACTCGCCCAGGGGAGAGCAGGCACCGGGCTGGTCTCCCCCAGACCTGGAGGCCCAGCAGCCACTCCTTGATATGTGTGCCCTGCCTCGGAGGCACTTCCTTCCATAGGAGAAGTGTGTCTTTGGTCAGCGCCATCCCCTCGCTGGGACCCGGCCTCCCTGGTGCCATAATCCCCTGTGAGTCCACAGATAAAGTCTGCATTACGGGACCAGTGTGACCTCCCAACCATCCCATGGCTAGTTACCCTGTTTGTGGCTATGGACTAGGAGTGAGTATCCTGTAGACTGTACGTTTTCATTCATCGGTTCACCCCACAATTCTTTCTGATTCCCTTTTATGTGCCAGGCACTATTCTAGGCACTGGTTTATAGTCCTGTCAAAGAAGACAAGATTCTTGCCCTGATGGAATCTGCCTTCTATTAATGCCCACTTGGCTTCCCGGGCCATGGGGTCACAGGACAGAAAGGAGCAAGTGGGAGCAGTGTGGGCTCCAGAGCCCCATGAATGTTGTCACAGCAGCATAGCCTGTGGGAACCCCAGAGAAGCCCACCGTTAGACTGGAGAGATTCATGGAATCTTCTGCCTCCCCACTGCATTTTCCCACTGGGTTGTTATGGATGCCCGTGTTCTTGACACTGACAGGGGCTTACTGTGGTCCTTGATCGTCTATCTCACCCCCCATCAGGGCATCACCCTGGTCTTACTGAATGGATGACGAAATGGCTTTAGACCTGGGAAGCTGGAGGTATCCAGCTGGGCTGTGTTGGAAACAGCGTTCAGTAAATTGCATGAGAACCCAAGGACGTGGCACCCCCTTCTGGGGCTCCGGTGTTCTGC
>NW_024085095.1:0-1357 GCF_003009895.1 Hyaena hyaena | reverse complement strand
AAAAAAAAAATGTGGGCAAAATAAAGGGAAATCGAGTAGGATAATGCAGTCCTCTGGAGTTAGTGACCATGGGGAGCTGTCAGCAGCCAAGCCCTGAAGGGACAAGGAATGGTACCAACCTGGACGGGAGCTGGAGGGCAGGGCAGCTGGGAGAACCTTTGACAGAGTCAAGGTCACAGGCAGGAGAGAGGAAAAACTACTCCACTCTCAGCCCCTTCCTACCAACCACCTTTGGCTGCTGCCTGCCATTAATAGAGCCCTCCTGAAAGCAGAGGGTGTGGGAGCTCCCCACCCCCACAAAGTCCATAACAATTAGCCTCTGGGGCACCATGCAGGGTACCAAAAAGGCAGAAGATGGATCTGGGGCACCCTGTATCCAGAACAATATGCCACCAATTGTTATCCCTCTCTCACACTCTCTCTCTCTCTCTCTCTCACTCTCTCTCTCTCTCTCTCTCCCCACAAATACCTATAATGTATTTCTAGAAGAACCCCCAACTGGTAACAGTGGTTACCTCCAGGGAAGGATACTGGCAACTGGGTGAGCAGAGGAAGACTCTCTTTTCATTAGACTCTCTTGGCTATTGTTTAACTGTTATTCCTGCACAAATGGTACCTTTTTAAAATGAAGCCGGGGTGCCTGGGTGGCTCAGTCAGTTAAGCGTCCAACTTGAACTCGGGTCATGAATTCACAGTTCATGGGTTCCAGCCCCACGTCAGGCTCTGCACTGACAGCTCAGAGCCTGGAATCTGCTTTGGATTCTGTGTCAACTCTCCCTCTCTCCCCCTCCCCTGCTCACACTCTCTCCCAAAAATAATTAAAAATTAAAAAAAAAAAAAAGAAGAAGAAGCAGCAGCGCGCTTTTTTAAACAGCAACGCTCTTTCCTCTCTTCACAACACTCGGGGTGCCCAGCCAGCGCAGCGCTCTCATGCGGTGCAGCAGTAACTGGCTGCCACAGTGAGCGAGTTCATTTGCTACGGAGAGACGGACACCTAAGAATCGTGCCGTGCAGCAACCTAAGGGGAAAGAAAGCACAGAACCCTGTGATACAAGGTAGGACTCGTGCCCAGGGTAGAACGTGGACTTGGGAGCTTGGCTCTGGGAGCTGGGCAACCCCTCCAAGCTTCCGTTCCCTGGCCTGTGGCGGAAGGAAAGGGCCCCTAAAATCGGGGGGGAGGGGGAAGGCAGGAGGGGCTGGTTTGGGTGCCAAGGAGAAGGGATTTCTGTCAGGGCAGAGATTTTGTGATGCTCATCAGGGGACGGGGGGGGGGGGGGGGGGGGGGGGGGGGGATGCTTCTGAGCACTTTTCTTTCCAAGTCCTCTGCACCCATCTCCCAGCTCTGGAGCCTGGAAAG
>NW_024085094.1:0-1357 GCF_003009895.1 Hyaena hyaena | reverse complement strand
CAGGGGGACCCTGGGTGCGAGGCGGGCCAGGCAGTAGAGAACAGGTGTGGAAGGGGCGCCTGGGTGGGCCAGTTGGAAAGGGCCGACGCGCGGTCTCAGCGCAGGTCTGATCTCTGGGTGGTGAGTTCAAGCCCCGCCTGGCCTCGGGGATGAGCGTGACGGCTATTTTAAAAAGGGGGGGTGGGCTGGAAACGGGGACCACAGCGGGGTGGGAACTGTGTCCCCAAGATTTGTATCGCACTGTGCGTGGTGTCAAGGGAGGAGCTGCCCGGGGGTCAGTTACGAAACTAGTCACGTGAGCCCCAGTTTTGGGAAGATAGCCACCGGCAGTGCGCAATGAAGACCTCTGTGTTCCAACCAAACCTTTTTTAAGGGGGTAAAATTGGCCTAGCAAATGGGAATGTGCACAGCAATAGTGCCTCGGGTTGAAATTTCCAGCACTGTTTTCTCACATGTCTCTATGATGGGGAGTCTAGCTGTGGAAATAAACCTCATGTTTGATCCTGTCCTTCAGGTGATTTGATTGCCACTTTGCTGATGTAAATGATCTTTTACATTGATTTGGGCATTTTTTTTGTGCAACCTCAGTATTTACAGTATCCTTATTGCAAGGTTGATTTTGAAATTATTTTCTAAGTAAAAACAAATGAACACGTTTCGCCTTGGAAGTGGTATACCTAGCGTTGAGAGTACATTTTCCAAATACTGATATCCTACTTTCAGGGTGAAATATGAGTGGGCGAGTGAGAGCAAGATCCGAACCTGAAGAAAGAAAGGGTAATCGAAAGGCTAACCGGCCGGCTGCACCTGTGGCTGTGAGTATTTCACTTTCTGATGTTTTCAATACCATCAGTTTATTTTTCTGAAAATGTAGTTGAAGTACAAACAGGTACAGTGATAAACGTTTCTCTGCTGATAAGGAGTAGGAAACATTGAACCAGAAGGCGTCCGTCCTCGTGTTGCCTGTGGAAATGTACCCTATGACTCCTTTGTTATGCTTATTAACAACAGGTTGTACTTATCCGCCCCAGCACAGTGTAAAAATGCCTCCCAAGTGCTTGTGGGTACCTCTTCTGGAGTATCCAGGCTGTGGGAAGAGTAACTTTTTTTAACATTAAATGTCACTTAGAGTACAGTGCAAATTGGTTTCAGGAGTAGATTTCAGTGACTCATGATTTTCATACAACACCCAGTGCTCATCAGCAGTGCCCTCTTCATCGCCCATCACCCATCTATTTATACCATCCTCCACCCACCTACCTCCATCAACCCTCACTTTGTTCTCTACAGTTAAGAGTCTCTTGTGATTTGTTTCCCTCTCTCCTCTTATTTTTCCCTCTCTCCTCATGTGTTCCTC
>NW_024085093.1:0-1358 GCF_003009895.1 Hyaena hyaena | reverse complement strand
AAACGATATACATGATAAAGGGTTAGTATCCAAAATATATAAAGAACGTATCACGCTCAACACTCAAAAAACAAATAACCCAGTGAAGAAATGGGCAGAAGACAGGAATAGACACTTTTCCAAAGAAGACATCCAGGTGTCTAACAGACACATGAAAAAATGCTCAACATCACTCATCGGTGAAATACAAATCAAAGCCACAATGAGATACCACCTCACACCTTTCAGAATGGCTACAATTAACAAACCAGGAAACAACTGGTGTCAGCATGAATAGAAAGAAAGGGGAGCCCTCTTGCATAGTTGGTGGGAATGCAAACTGGTGCAGTCACTCTGGAAAACAGTATGGAGGCTACTCAGAAAGTTAAAAATAGAACTACTCTCTGATCCAGGAATTGTCTAGTAAGTATTTATCCAAAGGAAACAAAAAAACAGATTTGAAGGAGCACGTGCACCCCAATTTTTATAGCAGCGCTATTGACAATAGCCAAATTATGGAAAGAGTCCAAGTGTCCATCAACTGATTATATCAACAGATATAGATGATAGATAGATAGATGATGATAGATAGATAGATAGATAGATAGAGAGATAGATAGAGATACATATAGATATAGATATAGATAGATATAGATATAGATAGATATATTTACTCAGCCATAAAAGTGTGAAATCTTACCATTTGCAGTGATGTGGATGGAGCTAGAGAGTATAATGCTAAGGAAAATATATCAATCAGAGAAAGACAAATACCATATAATTTCTCTCATATGTGAAATTTAAGAAACAAACAATCACAGTGAGGAAAAAGAGAGAGGAAAACCAATAAACAGACTCTTAGCTATAGAGAACACACTGACGGTTACTAGAGGGGAGGTGGGTGGAGGATGGGTTACATGAGTGATAGGTATTAAGGAGGGCACTTGTTATAATGAGCACTAGATACAATATGTAAGTGATAAATCACTACATTCTACTCCTGAAACCAATACTTCACAATATGTTAGCTAACTAGGATTTAAATAAAAATTTGAAAAAATATGCAAAGAATTCTTCAACTCAACAGTAAGAAACCTATGCAGTGTAAAAATGGAGAAAAGATCTGAACAGACACCTCACCGAGGAATATATGCAGATGGAGAACAAACTCATTCATCTCTGGTGGAAACCGAAAATGGTACAAACACTTTGGAAGACAGCTTGGCAGCTTCTTACAGATCTGAACCAAACTTAGGACACAAACCAGCAAATGTCTTCTTAGTTATTTATGAGACTGAATTGGAAATAATACCCACATTAGAGTCTGCACATGAATGTTTACAGCAGTTTCAGTCTTAACGCCCTTAATATGAGCATGA
>NW_024085092.1:0-1358 GCF_003009895.1 Hyaena hyaena | reverse complement strand
CTTCCTTCCTTCCTTCCTTCCTTCCTTCCTTCCTTCCTTCCTTCCTTCCTTTCGAGAAGTAGAGGGGCAGAAAGAGAGACAATCTTAAGTGGGCTTCAGGATCAGTGTGGAGCCTGACGCAGGGCTCAATTTCATGACTCTGAGATCATGACTTGATCTGAAATCAAGAGTCAGTCACTTAACCAAGTGAGCCACCCAGGCATCCCAGAACTTTCTTACAACACTGTTTTTTCCAGTTTGACCTCTTTTGTTGGAACTCCTCCAAATGGTCAGAGGTCTCATATGTGCAAGCCTTCATAGCATTGTCCCCAAACCCCTACCTCTGCAAAAATTGTAGATTGTGTCTTGCTCAGTTTTGTGGCCCATCTGACCCTGTGAATAAGCTATCAAACCTGAAACTTTGAAGTTTTGCTAAGTTAAATGATAAGTTGGATTGAATTAATTGGATATCTAAGTTTTTTCCAAAATATAAAATACTGAAACATAAATGACTAAACATAAAGTTTATCTGCTTTTGGCTTCTTATTGCAGAGAAACTAAAGATACTTTGGTCTGTTGGAAAATATACTTTATTCTTACTTGATTCATAAATTTGCTATCTAAAGAATTCTGGTGTAACAGTTTACAATTGGTCACTACTTAGTTTTCACTGGAGACTAAGGTTGCTAAGAGTTAAAATTCTGCTAAATGTAATTAAGGACTGATGGAAATAAGGAAAGCAACCAACTGAGTCACTGATGGTATGAGGAAAGCAAGGGATGTGTAAGATATAGGGAGGGGTGCCTGGGTGGCTCAGTCGTTAAGCGTCCGACTTTGGCTCAGGTCACGATCTTACGGTTCGTGGGTTCGAGCCCCGCATCGGGCTCTGTGCTGACAGCAAGCTCAGAGCCTGGAGCCTGCTTCAGATTCTGTGTCTCCCTCTCTCTCTGACCCTCCCCTGCTCAAGCTGCCTCTCTCTCTCTCTCTCTCTCAGAAATAAGTAAAACATTTTAAAAATTTAAAATAAAAAAAGAGAAAGATATGGGGAATGTAAACACATTTTTGTTGAAAGAAAAAGCAAGTAATTTTGTCCTAAAATAAGACTGATTATTTGGAGAGAAAAGGATTGGGACAAAATCTGAATGTAAAATAAAGTTGTAGAAGGTTTGGGAGGGAAAGCTTTAGAATTTTAATATGTGATCAGGATGGACTAAGATTGAAGTGAATGGATTTTAAGAGTACACTGGTGGGGCGCCTGGGTGGCTTAGTTGGTTACGCATCTGACTTTTGCTTAGGTCATGATCCCGCGGTTCGTGGGTTCGAGCCCTGCGTCGAGCTCTGTGCTGACTGCCAGCTCAGAGCCTGGAGTCTGTTTCAGT
>NW_024085091.1:0-1358 GCF_003009895.1 Hyaena hyaena | reverse complement strand
CAAGCTAGAAGGAGACATGCAATAATGGGATGGTTCATTACAATGGGAGGCATGGGTACCTCGCTGCATTCTCTGACCCACGTCTGCAACAGAGTTGCAACAAAGAGAGTGCTCACAGGGTTAATTCCCAAATCAAACTTTGAGTGCTGACTGGTCCCTGTTGCTGAGATATGTAGTTTCCAATATTTAAACATTTCTAGGATTCAGGGTAATAAGCTACGAAAGAACACTGAAATATTTCTGGAGCCCCTGCTTGTAGCCAGCTGCTGAGAAGTGACCCCGCACTGAAAGAGATTTGCCAGAAATGTCGAGGTTGTGCCTCCCAGTCTCCTTATCTGTGAGCTGACTGGGCAGATTTGGATCCTCTATGTGGTTTTCACAATGATGGCTATGCCAAAGACTGGCCTCCACGTGACCACGGAGGCCACCTTGTAATGACAGGCAACACTTGGGGTTTCTGTGGATGCATGCAGTCCCAGAAATGTACACTGGCCTTGCAAAGATGTTGTCTGGTTTCTATGGATCCCATGGTTCAGAGCCACCCTGGTCAGTGTGCTGAGTACAATTCAATATCTCAGAATCTTAGCAAGGGTTCACACACCTGGGCTCACATTTGGGCGGTTTGGTTAACCGCTTGTGAGCTTGGGCACATTCGTCTTCGTGCTTCGGTCTCTCCATCTGAAGAGTGCTATTAGCAAGCACAGCATGACATTTGTGGTGAGGTTGGAATGATTAATGCATGTGAAGCATGTGGTGTTAATGCGCAGGAGGTTTAATCAGAAGGGAAATATCTTGTCTGAGATCTCACAACCTAACAAAACTCCGAGTTGCGGTCCAACCCTGGGGTCCAAGCTCCCAGGGCAGTGTTTTTCCCATGCGACGCGGCTGCTTTGTCCAAAAGGAATCCCTTTACCTTAAGGCAGACCCAGTTTTTGAGGACTCAGATAAAGTTCTCAAACATCCTATTGGAGACTGCCTGAGTACACAATAAGTGGTCATTTCCCAAATTAAGGTGCATGATGTTCCAGAATATATCAGTTGCCTGCCCCGTATCCCACAGACATCTGGTCAATCATGATGAACACCAGTCTCCTGGGGAAAGACGCATTATCTACATAACAGATTGCTGTTGTCAAGTGTGGGAAACAGTATCATCTTGTATGACTGCTTCCTTCTAAATGTGAGTCGCCCGTGCTCAGACGGTTGCCAAGGCATGCAAATGACCATAGGGTAACCTCGAAAAGGGCCCCGGAGGAGGAGTCAAGAGACCTGAGTCATGCATTACATCGAAAGGACATTAATAGAGACTGGTCCTTCTTTAAAGCTGGAGTTCTACATGCAAATTATGCATTTATCTA
>NW_024085090.1:0-1358 GCF_003009895.1 Hyaena hyaena | reverse complement strand
GACTATTCGACCTGCTGTGTTGATATAGAAATGCTTCTCAATGTCTATCGGGATGGTACTATGATGGACTTAATGAATTCAAATGTGTAGCCATGAAATCACGGAAAAACGGGCCTCAGTGGGTTTATCTGGGAGCATGCTTTTGAGTACTTGGTGTAGAAGTTTCTCTCCAGGACTTAAGGCTTGAATGAAGGAAGAGACACCTCCATGGAGTTCCCAGGGCTAAAAGAAGGCTCCATCCCAGTGTCATTGTGGCCCCTTCCCTCACCGTCCTGTGTTTTGACTGCTGGGTTCTTGTTTCTCAGGTCATGTGCACTGTGGTTCCATGACAAGAAACACCTGAATCCCTCAAGTGCAATTTCTCAAAGGTGCTACCCAAGCTTTGACTTTGGCAACGGGAAAGGGACGCAAGTGCCGATGTGATGGGAAACATGATTCAAAAGAGCACAGTAAGAAACGGGGATGACAACCACAGCGCCCTCAATGCCCATGGACACATTTCACTGATAGTATGTCTGAGACCTCTGCAAAGAACACATCAGACTTGTACACCTACTCCCCTTTTCTTTCTGGCTTCCTGACCCGTTTCCTTGGACTGCAGAGTATCCGGTACAACCCCATTGTTCCTGTAGCCTCTCCCACTGTCCCAAACTGAGGGCTGCTCCCTACCTGCAGAGTCTTCTGGCTCCTTGTTGCTGGACTCTGCTGTGCTCTCCAGGCACGATTCTGTAGGAACACAAGTATAGACCATATTCTTAGCGAGAAGGGCTTGCCCGGCACTCTGACTCAAGTTGAGGTTTCTGAGGGTCAGACAGCATCTGCCTGAACTTTCTGTCTCTTCGCAGATGTTCACTGGGCTCGGCGTAGGTGGAGTCCTTCCGGAAGACATGGATCACACTATCAGATCTTCCCATGAGACAGAGAACCTGTACAAATCACCTCCGTACTACCCTTTTTACCTGTCCATTAGACCTTGCCCCTCTAAGTGTCACATCCAGAATTTCCACCTGTTATGGGACACTTGAAACGTGGCTGGTCTGAGGGAGAAATCAAAGGTTTTCTATTATGGTATGATTTTTGTGTAAGGCACTGAGTTAAGAAGCCATCGTGTCAAAATGATTTAGGACAGATTCTACACTCAATCGTACAACACAAAAATCCAACGATGAAGAAGACATAAGCGCTGCTCCCTTGCTTCTTTTTCTGAGGTTAATGGAGGGCCGTATCTCACTTTTGACGGGAAAGGAAGGAGTTCCTGGACTCGTTCCAGGCACCATTTGAGGCCTTCAGACACCGGAAGAGGAAGGACAATGGCCGCTTCCTAGAATAAGTGATCACAGGTTCAATGACACACCTAT
>NW_024085089.1:0-1359 GCF_003009895.1 Hyaena hyaena | reverse complement strand
TTCACATCATACAATATTTTACAGATTTTTGTTTTCTCTATCTTGCACCAGACTATAAAGCTCCATATGACAGGAATTGTTTTTTTTATTTATTTAATGTTTTAACTGAAGTAAATTGACAACCTACTAATGAATTATTTTGTTTTTTTTTTTAATCTTTTATTTATTTCTAGGAGAGAGACAGCGTGAGCAGGGGAGGGTCAGAGAGAGAGGGAGACACAGACTCTGAAACAGGCTCCAGGCTCCGAGCTGGCAGTCAGCACAGAGCCCGACGCGGGGCTCGAACCCACGAACCGCGAGATCATGACCTAAGCGAAAGTCGGACGCTTAACCGACTAAGCCACCCAGGCGCCCCGCGTTAACTCTTCTTTAAATGTTTGGTAGAATTCCCCTGGAAAGCCATCTGGCCCTGGACTCTTGGTGTTTTGGTAGATTTTTGTTTACTAATTCGGTTTCTTTACTGGTTATGGGTCTGTTCCAATTTTCTATTTCTTCCTGTTTTAGTTTTGGTAGTTTCTATGTTTGTAGGAATTTGTCCATTTCTTCCAGATTGCCCATTTTATTGGTGTATAATTGTTCATAATATTTTCTTATCATTGTTTGCATTTCTGCTGTGTTGGTTGTGATTTCTCTTCTTTCATTCTTGATTTTATTTATCTGGGTCTTTTCCTTTTTCTTTTTGATCAAACTGGGTAAGCGTTTATCAACTTTGTTAATTCTCTCAAAGAACCAAATTCTGGTTTCATTTGTCTGTTCTACTGATTTTTTCGGTTTCAATAGCATTGATTTCTGCTGTAATCTTTATTATTTCCTGTCTTCTGCTGGTTTGGGGCTTTATTTGCTGTTCTTTTTCCAGCTCTTTAAGGTGTAAGGTTAGGTTGTGTATCTGAGACCTTTCTTCCTTCTTTAGGAAGGCGTGGATTGCTGTGTACTTTCCTCTTATGATCACCTTTGCTGTGTCCCAGAGGTTTAGGGCTGTGGTGTTATCATTTTCATTGGTTTCCATGAACTTTTCAGTTTCCTCTTTAACTTCTTGGTTAGCCCATTCATTCCTTAGTAGGGTAGTCTTTAGTCTCCAAGTATTTGTTATCTTTCCAAATTTTTTCTTGTGGTTGATTTTGAGTTTCATAGCATTGTGGTCTGAAAATATGCACGGTATGATCTTGATCTTTTTTGTACTTGTTGAGGGCGAATTTGTGTTCCAGTATGTGATCTATTCTGAAGAAAGTTCTATGAGCACTGGAGAAGAATGTGTATTCTGCCTCTTTAGGATGAAATGTTCTGAATATATCTGTTAAGTCCATCTAGTCTAGTGTGTTATTCAGAGCTATGGTTTCCTTATTGATTTTCTGTTAAGAT
>NW_024085088.1:0-1359 GCF_003009895.1 Hyaena hyaena | reverse complement strand
TTTTTTTTTTTTACATGGTATGCACTATTTCACCACTTGCTGGGTGAATAGCAAAATTTAAAACATAAGTTGCGTTCTTCATAACTTTGAAGATGTCACATCACAGATCACTGTAGTCCCATCAAGGAAATCATGTTCCGTTGACTATTACTGATAATAAATGTGTTATTACCTGGTGTTAGAAAGCTTATTGCTGGATTTTAAAATTATAGCATTTATTGATATGGACTCCGCGGTCTTTGTCTATTCTTTGGGTCCATTTTGACCTTGACCTTAACCATTCATTGACCCATTGTTTTGAGCAAAGTGTACCAGAGGTGTGTCTCTTAAAATAATAATAATAATATTTCACTTGAATCTGATATTAAAATTTCTCTTTGCAAATGTTGTTGTGCACATGTGTGATTTAGACGTTTTTCTTTTTTAATTTGGAATAGATAACAGCCATCCTTGGAATATTAAAACTCTAGTACTTTTGAAATCGAATGTTGGCATATTTCAAGCTTAAGATGAGAAGTGGTGGTTTGCAACTGGACTGGCTTTTTGTTTCAGAGTATGGAAGACTTAGAGAAGAAACGGGAACATTTTCTGACTGGTGAGCAGAGGAACTTGTGAAAGAAATGGCCATGTTGCAAAAACGCCTTCTGATGAAACATGTAAGTAGTATGTTATTTCAAGGTGAAAGCTAAAGATTGAGTTGAACGTTGAAAGAGTCTATTTGCTGTTATCTGCATAGTCCTTATATAAGTATTAAACAAGTGTATTCTCTCCTTTCATTTAATAGCAGCAAGAAGAGGTGGCAGTTGTTCGACACTCTCTTGGTTCTCTGTTGTTATGATGGCATTTGAAGAAAGGACTTGAACTAAGCAACATGATATAGTTACAAATATGAGCCACATCATACCATTGTGATTTAACAATTCTAGTTTAAATGGTTACATCTTGTTATCGGCTGGCTTGTTTAGGTGTAAGGCCCTCTTTCTGTGTAAACCCAAGTGAGACCTAAACAGTTATGTGAATAGCAGCCATTCCAAAGTTATATACAGGAAACGTACGGGCCTTTGCCAGTCACGGTGACTTTCTCTCCCTAACACTGTTAATTAAATGTTAACGATAAAGATGATTTGCGTTTAAGTTGGCTTCAGTGAATCTGTATCAGTATCAGTCCCCAAAGGTAGAAAGTACAATTATAGAAGGTTATGTCGCTCTTTCTAAAGGGAAAGAAAAATGAAAGAACACACCCTTTTGCATATACTCATTAAGCTACAGAACCAATTCTAATGACAATAAGGTTTGAAATATTATCTACTCCACGAAATTACAAAATTTATTAAAAGCAGCTGAAGTCTGTGCCCCAGA
>NW_024085087.1:0-1359 GCF_003009895.1 Hyaena hyaena | reverse complement strand
GAGATCATGACCTAAGCGAAAGTCGGACGCTTAACCGACTAAGCCACCCAGGTGCCCCACATATATAATAATTTAAATAAAATGTATATTTCTGTACATCAGTAATTTGGTGAAAGTATTACACAGTAACTATTCACATGATAAAAAGATGAGTTCAAGTTGTACCAATGTATTTGAATTTTGCTCATGGAAAAATTTTAAAACAATTTGAAACCTTAACTATTTACTTTTTAGCATGTTTGTAAGGCACTTCAAGAACTATACAGGGTTAAATGTTCAGCTGAAGATGTTTTCAACTTGGATTCTAGCACCGATGAAAAATTTAGCCGCCATCTAATATTTCAGCTCCATGATGTGGCATTTAAAGATAACATTCACGTTGGTAAGTATACTGTGTTTTAAAAAGTCAAGGAATTCTATTAGAATCTCATACTGTCCTTTATCTCTTAAAGTTTTGTAAGTGTTGGTCAGGTTTTAGGGTTGTTAACCTGTGTTGAATAACGAAATGTGACTTTTCACATCTTAAAGATCACCTTTAGTTCTAGACCTACCTTCCTGTTCTAGAGACATTTGAGACACGTTGGGACGTGTCTAGACATTTTGGGACGGCTATCCATTGCCTGGTACTGATAATGCTGCAGCAGGAGTCCCTTCAGAACTTTCCTGGGTAATGCATGAGAGGCCTAATTCAGGTCTCGTCTGTGATTCCTCAGATCTGTATTTCTGTCCTTCACTTCAGCCTTGCCTTAGCCTTTGCTAAGGTACATGAGACCGGGGTGGGGGCTCCAGGCCGCATCTGAAGAGGCTCTTTTATTGGCTATGGCTCCAGGCTGAGCCTCAGGATCCGGAAGATGTCTACACATGGAAGCCTGAGAGTGTAAAGGGAGTGTTTGTCTGGGACTGGACGTTCAGAGACACAGGCCCAGGTATAAAAGGAAGTCAGTGTGAAGAGGAACAAATCGGCAGGATGGAAACCCTGAATGTCAACGGCTAAATAGAAGCCCAAATCCTAACTGTTGATCAAAGCAGCAGTAGAGCTAGTGTTTCCAGGTCTAAATGGCAGATGATTAACTGAAGTTCAGGTAACAGGTAATCCGGTGCAGCACTGCAGGTGTCTGATAGTTTCAGGGATGCCTAGAGTAGAAGTCGGGAACCTAACCGCTAGATTACGTTGAAGCTAGGTCACGGTGACCTCTTTTGCTATGTGCAAGAGCTCCTATTATCTCCCCCCTTTTCTGTTGCATAGCTGGACATTCCATTCCTTCTCTTTCTGTCCTCCCTCTGGTATTAATAATTGAAGAATCTATCCTTGTCCCTCTGTTCACTCTCCACAATCTTGGCGATCATCTTTTTTTTTTT
>NW_024085086.1:0-1360 GCF_003009895.1 Hyaena hyaena | reverse complement strand
CCTGTTTCAGAGTCTGTATCTCCCTCTCTCTCTGACCCTCCCCTGCTCACGCTGTCTCTCTCTCTCTCTCCTAGAAATAAAAAAAAAAAAAAAAAAAGAACACAACCATGTACATTTTTTTACAACTCTTTTAGTGCATATGTACACACATTATTTTGGGTTATATAATTAGGAATAAATTTTCTGAATAACTGACTATGCATATGTTCAACTAGAATAGGTAATGCTCAGCATTTTTCCAAATTTTGGTTCCCAAATTTGAGGAAAGATATGAATCTACATATTCAAGAAGCCCAATGAGCCTTAAATAGGATATATTCAAAGAAATCTACACTGCAACACATTACAATCAAACAGCTGAAACCAGAGACAATGAGTGAGTCCTTGAAAGCAGCATGAGAGAAACAACTCAACATATAAAAGGGATTTTTCTAATAAGATCAACAGCTCATTCCTCATCAGAAACCATAGGCTAGAAAGGAAGGAAAGAAGGAAGAAGGAAGGAAGGAAGGAAGGAAGGAAGGAAGGAAGGAAGGAAGGAAGGAAGGAAAGAAGGAAGGACAAAAGAAAGAACAAATGAACGAATGAAAGAAAGGAAGGAAGGAAGAAAAAGAAAACATAATGGCTAAAAGAATGCAGATGACATTTAAAGTGTTGAAAGAGGGGAACATGAGAGGCTCAGTTGGTTAAGCATCTGACTCAACTCAGGTCATGATCTTGTGGTCGGTGGGTTCGAGCCCCATGCTGAGCTCTGTGCTAACAGCTGAGAGCCTGCTGCCTGTTTAAGATTCTGTGTCTCCCTCTCTCTCTTTCTCTGCCCCACTCATGCTCTGTCTCTCTCTCTCAAAAATGAATAAACATTAAAAAATTTATTAAAGTGCTAAAAGAAAAAACTGTCAATCAAGAATTCCATATAGAGCAAAACTATCCTAAAGAATTGGAAACAAACCAAATGTTCATCAATTGATGAATGGATAAACAAAATGTGGTAATCCCTGCACAGCAAAGGAAACAACCCACAAAACTAATAGGCAACCAACGGAATGGGAAAAGATAGTTGAAAATGACATATCAGATACAGGGTTAATATCCAAAATCTATAAGGAACTCACGAAACTCCACACCCGAAAAACAAACAACCCAGTGAAGAAATGGGCAGAAGATATGAACAGACACTTCTCCAAAGAGGACATCCAGATGGCCAACAGACACATGAAACGATGCTCAGCATCCCTCCCCATTGGGGAAATACAAATCAAAACCACACTGAGATACCACCTCACGCCAGTCAGAGTGGCTAAAATGAGCAAATCAGAGAACACGAGATGCTGGCGAGGATGTGGAGAAACGGGCACCCTCC
>NW_024085085.1:0-1361 GCF_003009895.1 Hyaena hyaena | reverse complement strand
CCCTCAGTTTGTTCTCTGTATTTAAGAGTCTCTTATGGTTTGCCTCCCTCCCTGTTTGTTTGTAACAGGTTTTTTTTTTCCTTCATTTCCAAAAATGGTCTTCTGTTAAGTTTCTCAAGATCCACATATGAGTGAAATCAGATGATATCTGTCTCTCTCTGACTGGTTCATTTCACTCAGCATAACACCTTCCAGTTCCATCCACATTGCTGCAAATGGCATGATTTCATTCTTTCTCATTGCCAAGTAGCATTCCATTGTATATATAAACCACATCTTCTTTATCCATTCATCATTTGATGGACATTTAGGTTCTTTCCATACTTGGCTATTGTTGAAAGTGCTGCTCTAAACACTGGGATACATGTGCCTCTATGAGTCAGTGATCATGTATCCTTTGGATAAATTCCTAGTAGTGCTATTGCTACTACTAGGGTCATAGGGTAGTTCGATTTTTAATTTTAATTTTTTGAGGAACCTCCACAGTGTTTTCCAGAGTGGCTGCACCAGTTTGCATTCTCACCAACAGTGCAAGAGGTTTCCCATTTCCCCAATCCTCGTCAGCATCTGTAGTTTCCTGATTTGTTCGTTTTAGCCACTCTGACTGGTGTGAGGTGGTATCTCATTTGGGTTTTGATTTGTAATTCCCTGATGATGAGTGACGTTGAGCATCGTTTCATGTGTCTATTGACTATCTGGCTGTTTTCTTTGGAAAAGTGTCTATTCATGTCTTTTGCCCATTTCTTCACTGGATTATTTGATTTTTGGGTGTTGAGTTTGGTAAGTTCTTTATAGGTTTTGGATACCAACCATTTATCTCATATGTCATTTGCCAATATCTTTTCCGATTCCGTTGTTTGCCTTTTAGTTTTGTTGATTGTTACCTTTGCAGTGCAGAAGCTTTTTATCTTGATGAGGTCCCAATTGTTCATTTTTTGCTTTTAATTCTCTTGCCTTTGGAGATGTATTGAGCAAGAAATTGCTGCAGCTGAGGGCAAAGAGGTTGTTGCCTGCTTTCTCTTCTAGGGTTTTGAAGATTTCTTTTCTCACAGTTAGGTCTTTCACCCACTTTGAGTTTATTTTGTGTATGGTGTAAGAAAGTGGTCTAGTTTCATTCTTCTGCATGTTGCTGTCCAGTCCTCCCAGCACCATCTGTTAAAGAGGCTGTCTTTTTTCCACTGGATACTCTTTCCTGCTTTGTCAAAGATTAGTTGGCCACACATTTGTGGGTCCAATTCTGGGTTCTTTATTCTATTCCATTGGTTTATATGCCTGTTTTTGTGCCAATACCATACTGTCTTGATGATTACAGTAGTAGAGGCTAAAGTCTGGGATTGTGATGCCTCCTGCTTTGGTTTTCT
>NW_024085084.1:0-1361 GCF_003009895.1 Hyaena hyaena | reverse complement strand
GGACGCTTAACCGACTAAGCCACCCAGGCGCCCCTAGTCCATTGACATTTAGAGTGAGTACTGAAAGATATGAATGTAGCATCATTGTGTTGCCTGTAGAGCTGGTGTTTCCAGTGATGTTCTCTGGCCCTTTCTTTGTTGCTTTGGGTCTTTTCTGGTTTGTTTCATCTTTTCTTCACTCAAAGGGTCTGCCTTAAAATTTCTTTCAGGGCTGAGTTAGTGGTCACAAACTCCTTTAGTTTTGTTTGGGAAACTCTTTATTTCTCCTTCTATTTTGAATGGCAGACTTGTAGGATAAAAAATTCTTGGCTGTGTATTTCTGATTCAGCATGTTGAATATATCCTGCCACTCCTTTCTGGCCTGCCAAATTTCTATGGATAGGTCTGCTGCAAACCTGATATGTCTTCTCTTATAGGTTAAGGACTTTTTTTTCCTTTGCTGCTTTCATAATTCTTTCCTTGTCTGTGTATTTTGTGAATTTGACTATGTTATGCCTTGCTGATGCCTGATTTTTGTTGGCTCTAATGGGAGTTATCTGTGATTTTTGGATTTTGTTGTCTGTGCCCTTTTCCAGATTAGGAGTTTTCTGCTATAATTTACTCACAAAGACCATCTGCCCCTTTTTCTCTCCATCTTCTGGGACTTTTATGATTTGGATGGTATTCCTTTTTAATAAGTCACCGAGTTCTCTGAGTCTTGTATCGTGCTCTTTTGCCTTTGTTTCCTTCTTTTTTTCTGCTTCATTATTCTCTATAATTTTGTCTTCTATATTGTTGATTCACCTCCTTGCTTTGTCCATCCTCGCTGTCATGGCATCCATTCAAGATTGCATCTTGGTTATAAGGTTTTTAATTTTATACTGACTACATTTTACTTCTTTTATCTCCACACAAAGGGATCCTATGCTTTTTCTCAATAACAGCAAGTATTCTTATTATCATTAATCTAAAGTCTAGTTCAGACATCTTGCTTATATCTGTGTTGATTAAGCCTCTGCCTGTCATTTCTTCCTGTTCTTTTTTTTGGGGTGAATTCCTTTGTTTGTCATTTTGGAGGAGGAAAAAATAAAATAAAAAATTAAAGTTAAAATATTAAAAACAAAAATCAAATAAAAGAAGCTAGATCCTAGTCTTGTTTTGATCTGCTTGTTGAAAGAAGCTTGATAGTATAAAGAAAAAGGGGAAAGACAAAGGTAAGAAAAAATTAAAAATTAAAAAAAAACATAGAATAAAATAAAAGAAAATTAAGTCGAATAAAATTTATTTTTATTTTTATTTATTTCTAGGAGAGAGAGAGACAGTGTGAGCAGGGGAGGGTCAGAGAGAGAGGGAGACACAGACTCTGAAATAGGCTCCAGGCT
>NW_024085083.1:0-1361 GCF_003009895.1 Hyaena hyaena | reverse complement strand
TCTTTTCCCATGGCTTAGTCACAGAGAAGATTCTTCTTGTTCACTTCTCTGGACGTCATCTTGCACAAACATCTTCCTGGGGGCTCCAAGCCCTGCTGGAAGTGAAGGCTTTGTTTTCTGAACTTCATTCTCCTGCTGTGTTTCACGGTCTGCCTGGTATTAAGCTATGAGCTATGCCTATGCCTTACATGACTTCCTGAACTTGGCTAGATCCATGTGTGAGACACCTTTGGTCCCCAGGGCACGGGTCATTGTGGGGAATGAGTAAACGATGCCTAGCAAATTCTCTAGCCTGAGAGCAGAGTTTCTGTGAGGCCTTGCAGGTAATTTCTATGCCAAATGCATTAGTCTCACTTGTCGTTCCTGCAGCTGTTGCCCTGAACTTGACCCATGTCCTCGGAAGGTCAGCACCAGCTCCTGTTTGCTGTGATGCCTGTGACGAAGAATCTAACTGTACTACAAATTTACAGTGCACAATTACCAGTGCAAACTTCTCAAAAAACTCCTCACCCAGCACACTTTCTAGGAGTATTGCTGAGGGTGGCCCTGCCTTGGACCATTTAGGCCAGGCTTGGTAACCAAAAGCCTCGATATGCTCTGGCCCATGTTCCTAGAAGGCAACACTCCCGGAGTTATTGTTGAACTGGACCACCCATGTAACTGACAACTATTCTTTGTTCACCTAGGTGCCTCTCAGGATCAGGGGCTCTTGGCAGTGTCTGCTAGCAAGCAGGCAGATGAGGAAGACCAGGGTATTACTAGGTGAGCTTTCCTGGCTTCACGTTAGGAGACATGTTGTTTCTTGTTGTCTTTACAACCAAGTTCTGTTGTAAATCTGACAATGTACATTTTAGATGATATAGTTAATTTCCTGGTGAGGGGAGTGTTGGCGTGTTGTCTCTTGCCAACTGTTACCTGGTCCTAAGCAACGTTTACCACTGGCAATGCCAAACCTGGTTATGAATGGTGTGATAGGATCCTTTTCCTCAGAAGCAATTTTCCACGCCTGGGGGAAGAATTTCATAGTCGCCAACCTAACTGGACAAGCTCACATCCTTGAGCGGTACCTATTGTGGAATCAGTCTCTTGCTGAGGGAGAAACACTAGATGGTAAGGCAGGTGAGGGGTTCTTGGTGTTTTAGTCTGGAGAGCTACCCTGATTGCAGATTCCTGGGAGACTGGGGCTTGAGGGTGTGGGAGAAGGACAGATTTCCCAGGTGAAAATCTATGTCCACGTTTCTACGGTATGAAGAGAAAGTATTTGCTTTGTGTGGCGTGTTTGTGTGTGCCTGAGTCGTGCGGTGTCTTCTGTGACTCTATGTAGTTCTCTTGTGTGTCTGTGTGTGTGTTAGGGGAGTACA
>NW_024085082.1:0-1363 GCF_003009895.1 Hyaena hyaena | reverse complement strand
GTTTTGATTTGCATTTCTTTTTTTTTTTTTAATGTTTATCTATTTTTGAGAGAGAGTGCGAGTGCACAAGCAGGGGAGGGGAGCAGCGAGAGAGGCAGACACAGAATCCGAAGCAAGCTACAGGCTTTGAGCTGTCAGCACAGAGCCTGAGGCAGTGCTCAAACTCATGAACTATGAGATCATGACCTGAGCCAAAATCTGATGCTTAACTGAGTGAGACACCCGGACATCCCTGATTCACATTTCTTTGATGGTTAGTGACATTGAGCATCTTTTCATGTGCCTGTTGGCCATCTATATGTCTTCTTTGGAAATGTGTCTTTGTCCACTTTTTAAATTTTTTTTTTTTTTTTTTAGACAGCATGAGTTGGGCTCCATGCTCAGTGTGGAACCTGATGCGGGTGCAATCCCACGACCCTGGGATCATGACATGAACCAAAATCAAGAGTCTGACGCTTAACTGGCTGAACCATCAAGGTGGTCTGCTCATTTTTTAATAAGATTTTTTGGAGTTTTTTGGTGTTGAGTTGTATAAGCTCTTTTTATATTTTTATATTTTTCAATGTTAACTTCTTATCAGATATATCGTTTGCAAATATCTTCTCCCATTCACTAGGTTGCCTTTTATTTTGTTTATCATTTATTTTGCTGTGCAAAACCCTTTTATTTTATTGTAGTCCCAATAGTTTATTTTTGCTTTTGTTTTCTCTATCCTAGTAGACCTATCCATACAACTCTTGATTTGGGCTCAGGTCATGATCTCATGGTTTGTGAGATCGACCCCCATGTCATCAGGCTCTGTACTAACAGCTTGGGCTTGGGAATCTCGATCTCCCTCACTCTCTGCCCCTACCCTGCTTGTGGTCTCTCTCTCTCAAAAAAAAAAAAAAAAAAAGCTTCCAGTCTTTAACCTCCATTGATTGCAGGAACTCACAAAAATCAGCCCCTCTCATTTTTCTAACCAATGATTCTGGGGAAATGTTCTCCCTTGCATTCCCTTGTGTGCTCCACTCTTGCTCTCTGCCACTTCTCTGTGATCACAGTGTCTATGATCCATCTCCCAAAACCATGATTCCCCATTTCCTACCCTCTTCCATGTGGCTTCTCCTCTCCCTTTAGTTGTGGAGTTTGTTCTGTCAGTCTTCAGGTTGATATCTGGGGTATTCAGAATGATTTGATAGTTACTTAGTTATGTTTGAGGGACAAAATGAGCTGAGAGTCTTCCTACAATGCTGCCATCTTCTACTAAGATCTACCATATTGATTGTTTTTATAAATACTTTATTGTCAAGTTGGTTTCCATATAACACCCAGTGTTCATCCCCACAAGTGCCCTCCTCCATGCCCATCACCCCCCTTCCCC
>NW_024085081.1:0-1363 GCF_003009895.1 Hyaena hyaena | reverse complement strand
GTGGGTTCGAGCCCCGCGTCGGGCTCTGTGCTGACTGCCAGCTCAGAGCGTGGAGCCTGTTTCAGAGTCTGTGACTCCCTCTCTCTGACCCTCCCATGCTCGCGCTGTCTCTCTCTCTCTCTCTCCTAGAAATAAATAAAACATTTAAAAAATAAAATAAAATAAAATACAATTATTTTAATGTAGATTCCACTAAGGAACAAAATCACATTGATATCAAATAGAACAGTAATTTTCAACCCTGTATAAACAACCAAAAAAAGGTTTTAGAGGTATTTTAAAATAAATTTCTTGGTGCGGTCACTATGGAAGATAGAATGGAGGTTCCTCAAAAAATTAAAAAAAAAAACAACTACTATATGATCCAGCATCCGCTTTTGTGTATTTATACAAAGTAAATAAAAACACTAACTCACTCATTGAAGGATTACTCACAATAGCCAAGTCATGGAAGCAAACAAAGTGTCTGCTGATGGAGGAATGGATAGACACCAGTGTGGAGACACAATAGAATAAGTTAGTCCTGGAGATATAAGCACGGCGACTATAGTTCATAATACTGTATTGTATACCTGAAAGTTGCTGAGAGAGTATATCTTTAAGTTCTTATCACTAGAAAAACAATTTGTAAGTATGTGATGGGTGGTATCTAGACTTATTGTGGTCATCACTTCACAATATTTACAAATATCAAATCATCATGGTATACACTTGAAACTAATACAAGTTATAAGTCACTTATATGTCAATAAAAAAATCACATAGCTCCCTGAACCAATTTAGCACAGAAACCAGTAGCCATATACACCAGTGCAATCTCCAAAAGAATAATTGAACAAGAAATGATGTTCATAGGGGAGCCTGGGGGGCACAGTCAGTTAAACTTCCAACTTCAGCTCAGGTCATGATCTCACAGCTTGTGAGTTCAAGCCCCGCAATAGGCTCTGTGTGGACATCTCAGAGTCTGGAGCCTGCTTCCGATTCTGGGTCTCCCTCTTTCTCTTCCCTTCCCCCACTTACGCTCCCTCTCAAAAATCAACATTAAAATTTTTTAAAAAAAGAAATGGTGTTCATAATCATGACCGTCCACAAGCCGCGGTTATATCACATAAAATACATTCTGTGCAGTGATCTATGTAATACAACTGGAAAAATTCATAAACATTGACAGAACTCTCCATGAATTTGACTGTGGGTCTTATTTGAGAATTGTACTTATCCTAGCATTCGTTCTGAGTGGTCATATAATAACTAAACCTTTATGATATTGGTTACACCTTTCTCACAATGTGACATGTCACAATGTTTATGGAGCCCAAGCTGAGAATTTCAAATTATAAATACGTGAAAGAAAAAAAAAAAA
>NW_024085080.1:0-1364 GCF_003009895.1 Hyaena hyaena | reverse complement strand
GTTCAGGAGGAAATGCTGCGGTGGTGTATTAGAAATGTCTGCTATGGATATGTGATTGGAGAATGCTATGCTGTGTGTTCTTTGCTCGCCATCTTTGCCCTAATCTTTGCCTCTGTGTAGGGTGGCTTTATTTTTATATTGTGGAGGGTAGGGAAGCATGGGGTGGGGGAGGGTAGGAATTCTCCTGGGAAATAACCAGCTGGAAACACGGAGAGGGAGTTTCCATCTGGACACATCTGAGGCTGACAGAATGGCCATTTAAGAGCAGAGTCAAGGGGCTGTGTGTAAGATTGGCAACTGGGAAAATGAAATGCCCGTTATGGGACCAGCCAAGCACATGTCCTGAAATGTATTGTATCTGAGTTCCTTCTACTCAGCTACCAAGTGACAGTCTAGAGTCAGGGAACCTACTCATGGCTTTGAGAATAAATACTAACTTTGGAAAGGCAGCTCATCTTTTTGTCTTACTTTTCTTTATGAGAAGAAACACTTCCCTGACATAGCTAACACAGGCGTTTTGTGATCAAGTAAAGCAATGGAAAAATATTACACTTAAAAAAATACTTTACAAATGTATGATTCCATACTATGTTATAACGTAACAGACCAAGCCTATTGAGTGACATGTTATTAAATCTTTAATATACCAAAACTATACCTTAAATTCCTTCATGTTAACTAATTTTTCTCATAGTTAACATCTGTCATAATAAATTTTGGTCAGTAACTCCATTTCAAGATTTTCTCTTCAGTCATTTCCTGTCTGTCTCATGGGTACAACACATATTTTGTTACAATGCGAGTAAGAGAGATGATGTGGCAAAGTAGAAGTGTGGTTGTTGGGCTTAGAGAAGAGAAAGGGGAACTGAAGTTTCAAGGCATTTTCCCTTTTTTTTCTTTACTTCATTTATTTACTTTGAGAGGGAGAGAGGCAGAGAGAGAGGAATGGAGTACCCACTCTCAGTGCAGAGCCCAGTACTGGCCTTGAACTCCTGAATCCTGAGATCATGGCCTGAGCTGAAGCTAGATGCTTAACTGACTGACACCCCCAGGCACCCCTCAAGGCATTTTCTTAATGTTGGGGAAAGCAGGTAAAAGGCCATGACACTAATGCCGGGAAGATTTTGCTGGATTTTGGAAAATCGATTGGCCCACGTGGTGATAAAGGATACAAAGAGACAAGGGAACCAACATTGAGTGTCAGGCTATGGCAGGCACTTAGCAGGGGCCTGGCAGGCACATGGCAGAAAAGCCCTGTTACCTGGAGACCTAGGCCGAGTTGTGGGCAGGGCCTCAAGCAGGAGCAGGTTAGGAAGAAGGAATTGGTTGGTGTTCAAAAGGAAATAAAGGGAAAGTACAAAGAA
>NW_024085079.1:0-1364 GCF_003009895.1 Hyaena hyaena | reverse complement strand
TCTCCCTCTCTCTCTGACCCTCCCCTGCTCATGCTGTCTCTCTCTCTCTCTCCTAGAAATAAATAAAAATATAAAAAATTAAAAATAAAAAAATAAAAACAGATTTTATTTAATTTGTTCCTTACTATATTAGTCACACTTGTATTTCCTTGTCTGTGAATTATTTATGTAGGACCTCTGCCATTTACCTCTTGGCTCTTTCATGTTTTTCTTAAGGTGCTGCTCTTTCACTTTTGAGTTTTGCCTTGCTGATTTTGCCAATACTCTTTTTTAGACTCTTTGTAGTAGATGACAATGCGGATGACGGTCACCATTTCTTGAGTACTCTTCCAAGGGCCAGGCGCTGTGCCAAGCACTTTACATGCGTGACGGCAAGGTGGAAAGACCCCGTCGCCCCTATGCCTTCAGAGTTCTAGAAACAACTCAAGCAGGCAACCTCTGTCTTGCTTCTCTACAAGTCCCCACAGCACAGCACCAGTGGCCAGGGTGAGTGAATCACAGGGTGAGAGAGGGGTCTCTTCTCACCCTCCACCTACCTCAGTTCCTCAGCCAGCACTCCTCATCGCAATGTAAACATCTCCTCTTGGTTCTGCCTATAGCTGCCTCAGAGGTGGCCCCCCCCCCCTCCTCTGCCCCCAACATGCACACATATATGCGTCTGGGCTAGGGGACCCTGACTACCACACTTGCTGTGAGTCCTGCAGTCAAGAGGGGTCCTGCACAGTCTCCACAGAGGAGCTCTGGTGATCCTTTCCTGTAGAGCCATAAATGGTTCATGGCTCTCGATTTCAAGACGCCAACTCAGGGATCTAGATTCTTTTCCTTGTGACTGGATATCACTTGTCTGTTAACTACTCCTAACCTTTGCTCCTCAAACATCACCCCCTCTGTAAACTAATTTTAGCTGGAAAAGTCGACCCTAGAGAACAGGAACTCCATTTTCCCATCACGGTACTTCCTCTTTGCTTCATTTACGTGTCCCTGAAACACATACTATTCCTTCTGAACTACCTGAAAACTTGTGCCCGTTGTTAACATGAGCGTTCTCAATCTGATCGCTAATTTAGTGGTTAAGGAACACGTGTCAGCAGCATATACGATTAGCCTTGGTAACAAAAATGTAAACACAGGCATGATGTCTCATTCCGTTAGATTCAACTCAGAGTTTTGCTGCTAAAGGAAACCCCTTCAGTCCTTGACAGCCTACGTAAGAGTTAGGCTAGATGTTGGGGCGCCTGTGTGGCTTAGTCGGTTAAGCGTCCGACTTTCGCTTAGGTCATGATCTCGCGGTTCGTGGGTTCGAGCCCCGCGTCGGGCTCTGTGCTGGCTGCCAGCTCAGAGCCTGGAGCCTGCTTCAGTCTGTG
>NW_024085078.1:0-1364 GCF_003009895.1 Hyaena hyaena | reverse complement strand
AGGACTTTCCAACACTATGTTAAACAATAGTGGTGAGAGTGGCCATCCCTGTTGTGTTCCTGATCATAGGGGGAAGGCTCTCAGTTTTTCCCCATTGAAGATAATATTACCTGTGGGCCTCTCATATATGGTTTTTATAATGTTAAGTTATGTTCCTTCTATCCCGACTTACTTGAGTTTTTTTTTTTTTTAATTAAGAAAGGATGCTGTATTTTGTCAAATGCTTTTTCTGCATCTAGTGACAGGATCATATGGTTTTTATCCTTTATTCTATTAATGTGATGTTTCACACTGATTAATTTGAGAATACTGAACCAGCCCTGCAGCACAGGAATGAATCCCACTTAATCATGGTGAATAATTCTTTTAATACACTTTTGATTTCAAATTGCTAGTTGCTAGTACCTTGTTGAGAATTTTTGCATTCATGTTCATCAGGGTTATGGTCTGTAATTCTCCTTTTTGTGGGGTCTTTGTCTGTTTGGGAATCAAGGTAGTGCTGGCTTCCTAGAATGAGTCTAGAAGCTGCCCTTTTGTTTCTATTTTTTGGAACAGTTTGAGAAGAATAGATTTTTAACTCTGCTTTAAATGTCTGGTAAAATTCCCCCAGAAAGTTATCTGGCCCAGGACTCTTGTTTGTTGGGAGATTTTTGATAACCGATTCAATTTCTTTGCTAGTTATGGGTCTGTTCAAATTATCTATTTCTTCCCATGCGAGTTTTGGTAATGTGTGTCTAGGAATTTGTTCATTTCTTCCAGATTGTCCAGTTTATTGACATACAATTTCTATAGTATTCTCTAATAATTTTTTGTATTTCTGTGGTTTTGGATGTGATCTCTCTTCTTTCAGTCATGATTTTATCTATTTGGATTCTGTCTCTTTTCTTTTTGAGAAGTCTAGCTAGGGGTTTATCAATTTAGTTTATTCTTTCAAAAAACAAAACAAAACAACCCAGTTCTTAGGTTTATTGATCTGTTCTACTGGTTTTTGTTTTTGTTTTTGGGAGGGGGATTCTATATTCTTTATTTCTGCTCTAATCTTTTAAAAAGAAACTTTTAATGTTTATTTTTAGGAGAGAGAGAGAGACAGAGACAGAGCAGGGTAGGAGCAGAGAGAGAGGGAGACACAGAATCCAAAGCAGGCTTAAGGCTCTGAGCTGTCAGCATAGGGGCTTGAACTCACGAACCACGAGATCATGACCTGAGCTGAAATCAGTCATTCAATAGACTGAGACACCCAGGTGCCCCTTTCTGCTCTAACCTTTATTATATTTCTTCTTCTGATGGTTTTGGGCTTTCTTTGCTGCTGCCTTTCTAGCTCCTTTAGGTGTAAGGCTAGGTTGTATATTTGGGGCTTTTTTTTT
>NW_024085077.1:0-1364 GCF_003009895.1 Hyaena hyaena | reverse complement strand
CCCTGAGATCAGAAACACGAGAGGGATGTCTACTCTCACCACCATTGTTTAACATAGTGCTGGAAGCCCTAGCATCAGCCATCAGACAACAAAAGGAAATCAAAGGCATCAGAATTGGCAAAGAAGTCGTCAAACTTTCACTTTTTGCAGATGACATGATACTCTACATAGAAAACCCGGCAGACTCCACCAGAAACCTACTAGAACTGATCCAAGAATTCAGCCAAGTTGCAGGGTACAAAATCAACGTACAGAAATCGGTTGCATTCTTATACACCAATAATGAAACAACAGGAAGAGTAATCAAGAAACTGATCCCATTCACAATTGCACAAAAAACCATAAAATACCTAGGAATAAACCTAACGAAGGATACAAGAGTTCTGTATGATGAAAACTATAGAAAACTAATGAAGGAAATTGAAGAAGACACAAAGAAATGGAAAAACATTCCATGCTCATGGATCGGAAGAATAAATACAATTAAAATGTCATTACTACCCAAAGCAGTCTACACATTCAATGGAATTCCAATCAAAATTGCACCAGCATACTTCTCAAAACTAGAACAAATTATCCTAAAATTTGTATGGAACCACAAAAGACCCTGAATAGTCAAAGCAATACTGAAGAATAAAACCAAAATGGGAGGTATCACCATCCCAGACTTTAGCCTCTACTACAAAGCTGTCATCATCAAGACAGTATGGTATTGGCACAAAAACAGACACATAGACCAATGGAATAGAATTGAGAACTCAGAGCTGGACGCAAAGGTTACAGCCAACTAATCTTTGACAAAGCAGGAAAGAATATCCAATGGAAAAAAGACAGCCTTTTTAACAGATGGTGTTGGGAGAACTGGACAGCAACATGCAGAAGAATGAAACTAGATTATTTTCTCACACCATACACAAAAATAAACTCAAAATGGATAGAGGATCTGAATGTGAGACAGGAAGCCATCAAAACCCTAGAGGAGAAAGCAAGAAACAACCTCCTTGACCTCCACCGCAGCAACTTCTTACTTGACACATTCCCAAAAGCAAGGGAATCAAGAGCAAAAATAAATGATTGGGACCTCATCAAGATTAAAAGCTTCTGCTCGGCAAAGGAAACAATCCCTAAAACTAATAGGCTACCAACGGAATGGGAAAAGATAGCTGCCAATGACATATCAGATAAAGGGTTAATATCCAAAATCTATAAGGAACTCACCAAATTCCACACCTGAAAAACAAACAACCCAGTAAAGAAATGGGCAGAAGATATGAACAGACACTTCTCCAAAGAGGACATCCAGATGGCCAACAGACACATGAAACGATGCTCAGCATCCCTCCTCATCAGGGAAATACAAATCA
>NW_024085076.1:0-1365 GCF_003009895.1 Hyaena hyaena | reverse complement strand
TCACCCCCATGGTCAACCCTGTCATATATACCCTACGCAACAAGGACATGATAGGAGCGATGAAGAAGGTGCTCTGTAGGGGCTATGACTCCAGATGACTGGGGAGAAGACCCTTTGATGGAAGATTTTGAATGCCAGAGTCTAAGATTTTTGTGCCCTCAATAGTTCCCCTGACAACTCTCAGGGCAACTTCTTTCATTCATTCTTTTATGCAAGCAATTGTTCAAACTCTAAGGACACGGACACATTGCAGCTTCCAGAGATGCTGATATAGTGTTCCCAGACCTTCTGCATCATATTATTATTGTAAAAAGTTTCACAAGATTTTCTTATTTCACCCCCATTTGGGAACCCTATTCCATTTCTAATTGCAAAGGACAGTTACACCACAAAATCCTAGCAATATAAGAATAGAAACTAATAAAACACTTTAATAAATATTACTATTTTAGCATTCTCTAGCAATAACTGGAAGCGATTGTTTATTCTCTCCGTTTGACCATGGCTCTATTACAACGTCCGTAGTCTGACTGGATCATAGCTTTTTCCCAGAAGTAGGCGGGCAACTGTGGGAATAACAAACTTTAGCTCTGAGAAAACTTGTTAACATCCATCCTGATAAAGCCATTCAGACATCAGGCTGTGCTGTATTGTCACCATTGTGATATTGTTTTACTTTTGAAAAAGAATTCATTGTTTTTCGAAAATTTTTTGTGTCACATTAATTTGTATTATTATAGATCTTAATTAAGATTTTGTTTTAATTCCATTAGAGCTAATCTACAGTGTTATATTATTTTCCAGTGTACAATATAGTGATTCAACATTCCCATCATCTCAAGTGCTGTCTTTCGTCACCGTCACCTACATAACTCATCCCCCCATGCCCTCCCCTATGGTATCTATGAACTCACAGAAGGAAAGGAAGATTCTCAGTTTATGTGTCCCTACCTTGTTCTGGCCTGAGGACTGTCATATATTCGCCTAACGGCAGTGTCTATAGTATACGGTTACTGTCTCTGAACAGACCCTGTGCCTCCTGCTCAATCATTACTGGATCCATCATCAGAGTGCAGTCACCCCTGTGAGACATTCCTGTGTCTCCCAGTCTGCACATTTCACCACTACTGTTTGCTAGAGTCCTGCTCTGACTAGGCTCACTGAGGCGGCAGGAACAGGTCACAAATCCTCTGAAGCCACTCCCTTTGCAAGTGACTTCTTTTCAGATGCTTGTTTTCTGACATGGGTAGGAGCTTTCTTTGACCTTTGTGGTGTTGTGGCACGTTTGAGACCTGGTGGTGAGGACTCTGGGAACCACTGTGTGTGGACACGTGGTTTGCAGGAGAAGGGAAGCTGGGTATAAAT
>NW_024085075.1:0-1366 GCF_003009895.1 Hyaena hyaena | reverse complement strand
GTAGGGAAAAACTCTGACATGAATGCATAACACATGGAAAAGTAATAATGAATGTGTAACCTAAATTACTTACCAGTGAAGTAACAGGAGGTCTGCACTATCTTTTCACAGGAGTGAAAACACCTTACGTTGCCATGGATGTACATTCTTGCCCTTCCCAAAGATGGGGGTTCCTCCTGGGAGTGAGATCCTAAGAGAATCAGACAGAGTGTACTGGAATGACCATATCTAGAAATTAGACAGGGACCTGGTGAGCTGCAAAAGCCAGGTGGGACTCTCGGGTGTGTGCCCTGTGACCAGTAGAGGGTGCTGTGCTACAACCCTCTGGTTCCCCCTCAACCGCTTAATGGAGGCCATTCAGTCATAGGAGCCAGGGCCTGTGTGCTGGGCTCTGTGATCCCTGCTGGAGCCTCAGCAGCTGTGTCCCCTCTGTCCTGGCAGAGTCTCTTGAGCACGGACCTGTGTGTTGTGTCAGCAGGTGCTTCATCCCAGGACTCTCCCCAGGGGTGAAGACAACCCCCATCCTCCTCGGGGTATGGTGTGGGCTGAGCTCCATCACCAGGGCTCAGGGGAGCACTAGGCAGCCAGTGGGTGAAGCCCATTTGCATGGACAGCCCCTCATGTGGCAGGGGGTGGAGGGGAAAAGGAGGCCTGGGGCAGCCCAGCCCACTGTGGGGACCAGAGGCAGGGTGACCATGGCCTGGACTCCAGTCCTCCTCTTGTTACTCTATCACTGCACAGGTACAGCAAGGCCTTCGGGACAAAGGGACACCCTTTAGCTCGTGAGAGCAGTACTGCCGTAAGTTTTGAGAAAATTTACCGTTTCTTCCCTATCACCCGTGAGTGTTTGTGTTTTCAGGCTCCATGCCCCAAAGAGGTGACTCAGCCACCGTCCATGTCTGCAACCCTGGGATCCAAAGCCAGCCTCAACTGCACACTGAGCAGCGGCTTCAGTGCCAGCAGCTATTCTATCAGTTGGTTCCAGAAGAAGCCAGGTTGGCCCCCTCGGTATCTCCTGTGGTTCTATTCAGACTCAGATAAGCACCAGGGCTCCGAGGTCCCTGGCCGCTTCTCTGAACCCAAGATGGCTCAGCCAATACAGCGTTTCTGCTCATGTCTGGCTGAAGCCTGAGGATGAGGCGGACTATTATTGTGCTACAGCTCATGGCGGTGGGAGCAGCTACCGTTACTCACAGTGTCTCAGATATTGAGGAAGTGAGATAAAACACTTGGTCCCACAGACCTTGCCTCTGACCTTCTTTTCAGGGAGAAACTGACGTGGAGACATATTCGTGGGACACTGTTCTACTGAAAGACTTGTCAGTAAACTGGGGTAAGAGGGACACCTGGTTGGCTCAGTCTGTGA
>NW_024085074.1:0-1366 GCF_003009895.1 Hyaena hyaena | reverse complement strand
CATCACCTCTTTCCCCTCTTCCCCACCCCCATCAGCCCTCAGTTTATTCTCAGCATTCAAGAGTCTCTCATGGCTTGCCTCCCTCCCTCTCCCCAACTAATCACCAGTGCTTTTTAAACTTGGATGTTTGCCAGAAACAGCTGTAGCTATAACTCAAAATGTGAAGACTTCCCATTCCACCTCTCTGGTTTTGATTCAGGAGACCTAGAGTGGCCCCGGGAATTTGGAAATTTAACAGGCACTCCCTGATGACTAAAGAAGTGCTCTGAGAACTACAGTTGGAAAAATCCTGACCTAAACAGCTGACATTTGTGTAGCATTAATGTGAGGGCTACCATGCAGACCTCTGTGTTATCTGGGGGGTGTCTGTTAATATGATTACTCAAAAGAGCACCAATTTTCCCTCCTACCTATGACCAAAGATTTATTTTCCACATGGGATCACACTTAAAGCCTACAATATTCCTGAGTGGTTGGAGCATTGGGTATTGTTCTCCCATCGTATAGATGAGGCCGATGGAAGGGTAGTGACTTAACTAAAGTGCACCAATAATGGGACCCTGATCTCTTCACTCTTGCTCCAGCAAATTGTCTAGTACACTGGACATCACACCTCATTCTTCTCTATCACCCCCTGTTTCTGGGGCTCAGAGTCCACGCACTTTCCCTGATGTTCTACTAGAAGGGAGAGTCAGGGTATCAGACAGCACATAGAATAGAGAGGAAAGGGTGAGGAAGGGAGAGCACATGAAAGGCAGGGAAAAGGGGTGAGGATGTGCTTGCCTATTCCCACTCAGGTCACTGGAAGCTGTGCAGTGACACTGTGCCACCTCGCCTTCTTCCTGCACACAATAGTGACACTGAAGTTCTCACATCATGGAAATGCGGACTCATCCTTGCTTGCAGCTCCATATCCAAGAATTTTATCTTAGTAAGCCATGCTATGATGTTCATGTCAGAGGCATCACATTGACGGAATGAAGGAGCCAAAGCTCGAGTGGGCAACTAATCATATTTGCTGAGGGCTTTCTAGATGCCACACGTAGTGGGTTGTTATTTTCAGACTTTGTCACTTCAAATCCTCAAAATAATCCTCTGAGGTGTCATCATCACTTCCTTTCTACGCATGGAGAGATAGTCAGGCTCAGAGAGCAAAGTACATATTCAAAGAAGTCTAGGGAGGTGGCGAATGGACACAGAGGCCAACTTGAAGGGCTAACACTCTTCAGCTAACACCGCCCGATTTGGGGACAATTCGGGCATCAAAATATTAAATAGCGTAACAAATACTAACACTTTGGGACAAATAAGAATGTATGGGTCATACTGACATAAATAAATACCTGAATAAACACATAACTAAATA
>NW_024085073.1:0-1367 GCF_003009895.1 Hyaena hyaena | reverse complement strand
AAGTATGCTGGTGCTATTTTGATTGAGATTGCATTGAATGTGTAGATTGCTTTGGGTAGTAATGACATTTTAACTATATTTATTCTTCCTATCCATGAGCATGGAATGTTTTTCCATTTCTTTGTGTCAACTTCAATTTCCTTCATAAGTTTTCTATAGTTTTCATCATACAGATCTCTTATATCCTTGGTTAGGTTTAATTCTATGTATTTTATGTTTTTATGTGAAATTGTGAAGGGGGTAGTTTTTTTATTTCTCTTTCTGTTGCTTCATTGTTATTGTATAAAAATGCAACCGATTTCTGTACGTTGATTTTGTACCCTGCAACTTTGCTGAATTCTTGGATCAGTTCTAGTAGGATTCTGGTGGAGTCTGCCGGGTTTTCATGTCGTCTGCAAAAGGTGAAAGTTTGACTTCTTTGCCAATATTGATGCATTTGATTTCCTTTTGTTGTCTGATGGCTGATGCTAGGACTTCCAGCACCATGTTGAACAACAGTGGTGAGAGTGGACATCCCTGTCTGTTCCTGATCTCAGGGGCAAAGCTCTCAGTTTTTCCCCGTTGAGGATGATGTTAGCTGAGGGCTTCTCATAGATGGCTTTTATGATGTTTAAGTGAGTTCCTTTTATCCTGACTTTCTTGAGGGTCTTTATTAAAAAGAGATACTGTATTTTGTCAAATGCTTTTTCTGCATCTATCGACAGGATCATATGTTTTCTTTCTTTTCTTTTGTTGATGTGATGTATCCCATTGATTGATTTGCGAATATTGAACCAGCCCTGTAACCCAGGAATGAGTCCCACTTGATCTTGGTGGATGATTCTTTTTATGTGCTGTTGGATTCGATTTGCAAGTATCTTGTTGAGGATTTTTGCATCTGTATTCATCAAGGATATTGGCCTGTAGTTCTCTTTTCTAGCTGGATCTCTCTGGCTTGGGAATCAGAGTGATGTTGGGTCATAAAATGAATCCAGAAGTTTTCCTTCAATTTCTATTTTTTTGGGATATCTTGAGAAGAATTGGTATGAATTCTGTTTTAAATGTCTGGTAGAATTCCTCAGGGAAGCCATCAGGTCCAGGGCTCTTATTTGTTGGAAGATTTTTGATTACTGTTTCGATTTCTTCACTAGCTATGTGTCTGTTCAGATTTTCTATCTCTTCCCGTGTGAATTTTGGTAGTGAGCGTGTGTTTAGGAACTTGTCCATTTCTTCTAAGTTGTCCAGTTTGCTGGCAAATAATTTTTCATAGTATTCCCTGATAATTGCTTGTATTTCTGAGGGGTTGGTTGTAATAAGTCCATTTTCATTCATGATTTTGTCTATTTGGGTGCTCTCTCTTTTCTTTTTGAAAAGCCTGGCTAGAGGTT
>NW_024085072.1:0-1367 GCF_003009895.1 Hyaena hyaena | reverse complement strand
CAGAGCCTGGAGCCTGTTTCAGAGTCTGTGACTCCCTCTCTCTCTGACCCTCTCCTGCTCACGCTGTCTCTCTCTCTCTCCTAGAAATAAATAAAACATTAAAAAAAAATTTAAAAAAAAAAAAAAAAAAAAGAATTTCCAGTCCCAAATTTCTCACTTTTGCTGAATATCTCCATGTGGACAAGTTGCAGATTACTTCAAACTCTTTATGTTTAAAACTGAACTCTTGATATTTTTATAAACCGTATGCTTCTCCTATCATCAAAGAGACTACTCTCCTTCCAGACACTTCTCTTGAAACTTTTGCATCATCTTTGTGACTCCTTTCTTTTTTTAAAAAATAGTTTATTGTCAAGTTGGTTTCCACATAACACTCAGTGCACCAAAAAAACATAAAATACCTAGGAATAAACCTAACCAAAGATATAGGAGATCTGTATGGTGAAAACTATAGAAAACTTATGAAGGAAATTGAAGAAGACACAGAGGAATGGAAAAACATTCTATGCTCATGGATCGGAAAAATGAATATTGTTAAAATGTCATTACTACCCAAAGCAATCTATACATTCAATGCAATCCCAATCAAAATCCCACCAGCATACTTCTCAAAACTAGAACAAACTATCCTAAAATTTGTATGGAACCACAAAAGACCCCGAATAGCCAAAGTAATATTGAAGAAGAAAACCAAAACGGGAGGCATCACCATCCCAGACTTTAGCCTCTACTACAAAGCTGTCATCATCAAGACAGTATGGTATTGGCACAAAAACAGACACAGACACATGGACCAATGAACTAGAATAGAGAACTCAGAATTGGATTCACAAATGTATGACCAACTAATCTTTGACAAAGTGGGAAAGCGTATCCAATGGAAAAAAGACAGCCTCTTTAACAGATGGTGCTGAGAGAACTGGACAGCAACATACAGAAGAATGAAACTAGATCATTTTCTCATATCATACACACAGATAAACTCAAAATGGATAAAGGACCTGAACGTGAGACAGAAAACCATCAAAACCCTAGAGGAGAAAGCAGGAAACAACCTTCTTGACCTCAACTGCAGCCATTTCTTACTTGACACATCCCCAAAGGCAAGGGAATCAAGAGCAAAAATAAATTATTGGGACTTCATCAAGATTAAAAGCTTCTGCACAGCAAAGGAAACAACCCACAAAACTAATAGGCAACCGATGGAATGGGAAAAGATAGTTGCAAATGATGTATCAGATAAAGGGCTAGTATCCAAAATCTATAAGGAAATCACCAAACTCCACACCCGAAAAACAAACAATCCAGTGAAGAAATGAGCAGAAGTCATGAACAGACACTTCTCCAAAGAGGACATCCAGATGGCC
>NW_024085071.1:0-1368 GCF_003009895.1 Hyaena hyaena | reverse complement strand
TTTCATGGGCTATTTGATGGGTGTAGTCAAGGAACTTAAAATCTCATAGCTATCAGAATATACAAGATCACCTGCTTATGCAAATCTTTATTTAATTCAGAAATCTGACATTTTGTGCTGTGATATAGTATCAAATTAAACATTGAAATAAAATCTCAATGTGTTTAGAAAACAAAAAATAAGTATAATTTTTTTGGAATAATAATCCCATATTTGTAATGGCAACTACGCATCTCTCTCAGTTATGTCCTTATCTATAAACATCTACCGATATAACATTCTAGTTGTATCTCTAGTACATTTTTTTATTGTTACTTTCTCCCATTCTTCCATAAATTTTGGGAGCCTTTCTGGAGATGTTCCAAAGGAGTCTCTCTAGGTACTTTGTGAGTGTACAATAGAAGTCATTGACTTCTTATTTACTATATGTTTAGTATTATGTATTTTTCTATTTATGTTGGTTTATAAATTCTTAAGTTAACTATTTAAAAAATATTTGGAATGCGTTCGTCAGCAAAATAAAATCTCTACGTGTTGCCTATAGCAACACTTTTTCCTATAGCTTCAGTGTGGTGTTAATTTATGTATAATAACCTATACGTAAATAACCTTTTTAAAGGAAAGGATTTGTTGATATTTGACATATGTAAGGAGTAATGAAGCTCTCACCACAGCAAAGGAGTAAACACACTCCATCACTCCCAAAAGGTTGCTCCTGCTCCTTTCGAATCCGTCTGTCGTCCTCCTTTGAGGAGGCCATTTGAGAATCTCCTGGAGGCTCGTTGAGGGTTTGTAAAGAGGATTCTTTGTGACAGATATACTATAAATGTCTTTGAGGGATTCCTCATTGTCTCCACTATTATTTCAGCTTCTCCGTATTTTAGCCTACCATTTCTCTCTTCGCTCTGATGTGTGGAATTGGGAATTCCTCCCTGGGAATTTGTGCATTTCTAATTTACTTCTGGAGAACTGTCTTTGCTGTGAGTATACTAAAGCACCTTATAGTTTTTAGATCATAAAAAATCAGAAAATTTTATATTCACTGTGCCTTCATATGCACTCAGTGTTACAAATTTCCCTCTCATCTGTTCAATTTCCACTGTCATTCAGATTGAACTATTTACAACTTTCTTCACCCCATGTTTCTTTTGATAAGTTGAAGTATAATGAACATACAGTGATCAGATTCAGGTGTACATTATGATTCTGCAGTTCTTTACATTTCTCAGTGGTCATCACCATAAGTGTACTCTTGATCCCCTTCACCTCTTTCACCCATCCCCCCACCAACCTCCCTTCTAACCCGTGTGTTCTTTAGAAGCTTATCTAATCTACAATGTTTGTGTCCTATTCCAGCTGTGTTTCTGT
>NW_024085070.1:0-1368 GCF_003009895.1 Hyaena hyaena | reverse complement strand
GAGAGACTCCTGAATGCTGACAAAAACTGAGGACTGATGGATGTGGGGGGGAGGGGGGATGGGCATGGAGGAGGGCACTTGTGGGGATGAGCACTGGGTGTTATATGGAAACTAATTTGACAATAAACTATTTGTAAAAAAAAAATAATAATAAAAAAAAAAGAAAGAAAGAAAAGTGTAGCTCTTTCGCTTCCCAGTCCCTGCTGTGCGCCCCGTGGTCAGGTGGCACCGTCGTGGCCACTGCTGAGGCTGCTTATCGTTCGTGACAGGTATTTTCTTTCATGAAAAAACACTGCTCATTCAGGAACACAGGGAGATACTGTTTGTAGCCCTGTATGTAACATCAGCATTTGCTCTGAATGGAAAGCCAAATACTTGATCTTAGAAAAGAGTTTGCATTTATGTAAAAGCAAAAAATCAAATCATATTAATTGTATGTTTCATTGCCTGCATAGAAAAAAATTTCAGTGGGGGCTCCTGGGTGGCTTAGTCGAGTAAGCATCCGACTTCAGCTCAGGTCATGATCTCACGGTTCGTGGGTTCGAGCCCCACGTCAGGCTCTGAGCTGTCAGCTGGAGCCTGCTTCAGATTCTGTTCCCCCCCCCCACTCGCAGTCTGTCTGTCTCAAAAATAGATAAACATTAAAAAAAAGAAAAAAAAAATTTCATTACTTGGAATGTCTTTCAATTTGCAGACTATCAGATTGCTGTAAGATTAGAGGTGCGCTTTCGTACTTTTACAGCATTTACTCTGGCTTCCCCTGTAAGTCGCTGTGCACTGTTCTTCCCACTGCCTGCTCTGCTTCAGGCACATGGGCTTTCTCGGCGTCTTTCCTGCACACCAGCTTGTTCATACGTAAAGGCCTTCAATGTATCTAGTTTCTCCCTCAGTGCCACGGTTTGTGACTTCTTGCCATTCAGATCCTAGTGTGGCAGTGTCGTGTCTCAGACCTTCCCTGGCCGCCCCTCTAAAGTTGCCTCCCAGTCCTTCCCTCTTGTTACCCTGTTATAATTCTCTGCACGTTCCTTGTCACTGTTTGCTTTGTTTAGTATCCATCTTCTCTGAACCACAACGTGAACTCCCTGGGAATGGGGACTGTATCTGACCTGTCCGGTCATGGACCCCTGGCTCTGAGCCTGGTGGCCCCTGGCATATAGTCGCTGCTCACTGAATAAGTGATGAGCCAGGCAAAAGATCTGAGAAATTTACATTTTTCTGCTTGAGTAATTAAAATGATCCACAAGGGGCGCCTGGGTGGCTTAGTCGGTTAAGCGTCCGACTTTCGCTTAGGTCATGATCTCGCGGTTCGTGGGTTCGAGCCCCGCGTCGGGCTCTGTGCTGACTGCCAGCTCGGAGCCTGGAGCCTAT
>NW_024085069.1:0-1369 GCF_003009895.1 Hyaena hyaena | reverse complement strand
GCCAGCTCAGAGCCTGGAGCCTGTTTCAGTCTGTGACGCCCTCTCTCTCTGACCCTCCCCTGCTCACACTGTCTCTCTCTCTCTCTCCTAGAAATAAATAAAAACATTAAAACAAATTAAAAAAAAATTCTCACACCAACTATAACACTGCACAGACACTGTCTGTTTTAACGTTACCTTATTTTGACCTAAGGTGAATACTATCTTGCACATTTTCCTCATTTCAAAACAAAGTTTCTATTAAAACATAATACTATACATAAAGGATAAGAATTAGTTTTAAGGGACACCTGGCTGGCTCAGTTGATAGAGCATGAAACTCTGTATACCAGGGTCATGAGTTCAAGCCCCACATTGGGCATGAAGGCCACTTTTTAAAAAATGGCAGTAAATAAATAAATAAATAAATAAATACAAAATTTTAAATTACTTTTAAAATAATTGCAGTCAAAATACTAAAAACTATTATTTTGTGTATCTTTTGAACAGATGTCACTCAAGTTGGTTAGATGGTTTGAGTCAAACATTTTCCTCTGTTGTTAGAATTTCCTTGTGCCATCAACATAATTTATGGAACGCCGAGCTACTCTTTATAATTTATGACAACTTTAGTTTACTATTCTGTTTTGTAACAGTTAAGTGAGACTGATACTCAATAAATACTTCAAATGGTATTGTAAGAAACTCCACCCTGGGAGTATTTCTTATTAACCTTTTCACTAAGAACTCTTTCCAACAACATTGATATTACCTTCTGTTATCACTCTTTTTTTATTTTTTAGCATTTTCGTTGACTCACAGAACCAATCCATAACAAGTTATTGTTAATGAAAATGGACTGTTCTGAATACAATTTAAATATGTGAAGACAACAGTACAAGTGATCAGATATAGCCACCTAACAGAAAAACATTTGCCAAACAATATATTCCAGATAAACAATAAATCAAAACTCATTCATTAATGAGTATATGAAATTCACAGGTATATTCATGGTATATGAGTATATATTCATGGGTTTATAAATATGTTTTTTCATTGGATCAAAGAGCTACAAATTCATTAAGATTCTCAAATGAGTGTGTAACCCAAAACTATAAAACTATTTAAAAAGTAGGAAAGCAAAATTGGTAAATGCTACTTTATATCCTGCCTTATTTTAGGGAGAATATAAGACAATTTTTAAAAGCATACAATTTTAGGGGCGCCTGGGTGGCTTAGTCGGTTGGGCGTCCGACTTTCGCTTAGGTCATGATCTCGCGGTTCGTGGGTTCGAGCCCCGCGTCGGGCTCTGTGCTGACTGCCAGCTCGGAGCCTGGAGCCTGTTTCAGTCTGTGACTCCCTCTCTCTCTGACCCTCCCCTGCTCAA
>NW_024085068.1:0-1369 GCF_003009895.1 Hyaena hyaena | reverse complement strand
ACAGAGCCCGACGCGGGGCTCGAACCCACGAACCGCGAGATCATGACCTAAGCGAAAGTCGGACGCTAAACCGACTAAGCCACCCAGGCGCCCCTGTGTAACTAATATTCTAATATGTAAAATAATACTTCCTTTTAAGTTATGATCCACTCTTACACTATTTCAAAAAGAGTTCTACTCTGCCGGATTGGGGAAGCATCCACAAAATTACTGAAAAAAATATATAACTGGTAAAAACCAAACTCTACAACCTCAGTCTAAGTCACTTACTCAATATGATAGATGGTTATTTACAACCACCCAGTTTCTTTGATGCCAAGTTACCTCTTATTTCCCCTATACCAGTCACTACCAAGCTCTAACTCATAGACTCCTGTAGCCTATGGAATTATGGTAAGTAGTTTGTGAGTCTATTTGCCTCCCATGTAAGATCAATAAGAAAAATAATGTTGTATAGTCTGCTTATTTAAACCAATTTTTATAATGACTAATGAAAATTTTCTTTTAAAATTAAAAATGATAATAAAAGGTATCTATGGAATTATTTGATATTAAAAAGTGGCTTGTGGGGTGCCTGGGTGGCTCAGTTGGTTCAGCCTCGAACTTCGGCTCACATCAGGATCTCACCATTTGTGACTTTGAGCCCCGCGTCAGGCTCTGTGCTCACAGCTAGGAGCCTAGAGCCTGCTTCAGATTCTGTTTCTCCCTCTCTCTCTGCCCCTTCCCCATTCATTCACTTTCTCTCTCTCTCTCTCTCTCTCAAAATAAATAGATAAACTTTAAAAAGTTTAAAAATCTTTAAAAGGCTTCACTTTCTAAAAAGTGTCACTCTTTCTGGAGTCTCTCTCCTCCTATCTCCCTCTAGAATTTGCTTTCATGTTTACCAAAAATATGTCACTGTTTCATTGTTAAACTGTGGCCAAACCCATGTGTCCAATTGCTTGTTCATAGTTTCAGAATAATTCCTCCAAAATGCATAACCATTTCCTCAATAATTCTTTCATTTATACCTAAGGGATATAGTGGAGGTCTAAAGGATCCTAAACCTCAGGATTTAAAAATCACCAAAAAAGTTTTTTATTTTTATAAGTTTTAGTATAACCAAGAATCACTCTGATAATTAATGAAAAGGTAATGAAAACATTCAGTACAGATATATTTTTATGTTGAAGGACCTGTTCACTAGAACAATGTCTACATTGGTTAAATAAATTAGCTAGTTACATATTTTTCTCTAACCACACATACTCTCAAAAACATGTATTTCATCCCAGAATCCCAGAGAGAATATGGAGCAGAGAGAAAGAGACAGAGACAGAGACAGAAAAAGAGAGATTTACCCTGTGTAACTAATATTCTTTTTTTTTTT
>NW_024085067.1:0-1370 GCF_003009895.1 Hyaena hyaena | reverse complement strand
TTTACAGTCATCGTGTCTTTTGTGGGGTTCATGCTTGCGGTGATGTCTCTGGTGTCTTCGTTCCTTGCAATACTTCCCTCAGAGAGTCCCCCTCAGGATTTCTTGTAGGGCTGGCTTAGTGGTGACAAATTCTTTCAATTTTTGTTTATTTGGAAAGACTTTTCTCTCTTCTTCTGTTCTGAATGACAGGCTTGCTGGATAGAGGATTCTTGGCTGCATATTTTTTTCTGTTCATCACATTGAAGATCTCCCGCCATTCCTTTCTGGCCTGCCAAGTTTCAGTAGATAGGTCTGTCACCACTCTGATAGGTTTCCCTTTGTATGTTAGGGCCTTTCCTCCCTAGCTGCTTTCAAAATTCTCACTTTGTGTTTATATTTTGCCATTTTCAGTATGATACGTCGTGCAGAAGATCGATTCAAATTACGTCTAAGAGGAGTTCCCTGTGCCTCTTGTATTTCAACGTTTACTTCCTTCCCCCGGTTGGGAAAGTCTCCGCTATAATTTGTTCCAGGACTCCTTCAGCACCTTTCCGTCTCTCTTCCTTTTCTGGGATTCCTATGATACGGACATTGTTGCGTTTGACCGTATCGCTGAGCTCTCGAACTCTTCTTTCATGTTCTTGGATCAGTTTGTCTCTTTTCTTGTCAGCTTCTTGTTTTTCTATAATGGTGTCTTCTAAATCACTTATTCTCTTTTCTGCCTCTCCAGTCCGTGCATTGGGCACCTCCAGTTTATTATGTATTTCATTTATCGCATTTTTTAATTCATCATGCCTATTTTTGTTCACCATGTTGGTTGTAGCCATAGTTTCTTTGAGGTCCTCTATGCTTTTTGCAAGCCCAGCGATTAATTGTACGATTATTGTTCTAAAATCTTGTTCAGTTATGCTGCTTCTGTCTGCTTTGAGCAGTCATTAGCTGTCAATTCTTCTTGGAGTTTCTTTGGAGGGGAGCTCTTTTGTTTCGTCATTTTGGTTAGTTTTCTGTCTCTTGTTAGTTTTAAAGACTTGTTATGTACTCTGCACCTGTGAACGCTGCTGTACCCAAGAAGACTCTTTAACTGTCCAGGGCCTATCCCTTCAGAAAGCGTTCTTTGAATGGTATCTCTTGGTCTCTCTTGTTGAGACCTTTGTTATTTTATTTTCCTACTCGTAGTGGTATTTGGGACTGTCCACCATGTGTACTTTGGCTTGTTTCTTGAGGTAGCCCTGGAGAAGAAAACAGACAGGCAAACACACAGGGAACAGAAGGACACAAACGTACAAACAAATCCAACAACACGCTAACCAAGAGGGAACTAAAAAGTAATGAGAAAAGACGGAGGAGGGAAGGCGAATGATAGAAAATAAAAATACATAAAAACGTCAAAA
>NW_024085066.1:0-1372 GCF_003009895.1 Hyaena hyaena | reverse complement strand
AGAGACTCTTGAATGCTGACAAAAACTGAGGACTGATGGATGTGGGGGGGGGGAGGGGCATGGAGGAGGACACTTGTGGGGATGAGCACTGAGTGTTATGTGGAAACTAATTTGACAATAAACTATTTGTAAAAATAAATAAATACACTTTAAAAAAAGAAACCAAATGCATGATGAGTAAAAGGGTTGTAGTTTTCTCATCAGATAAATTGGCATTAGATTTCTCTAGTCCATGGCCTTCTTTTGGAAGAATAATCATCATCAATTACATTACAGTTAGCTTACTTTGAAAGGAAAACAGCCTTACTTACCCAATTACCTACCTAATTCTTCTGTGAAGAATTCTAAAATGCATGTGAAAATATTTTGTAAACAATAACATCCTCTCTAAATGGAAGGCCTATAAAGACCATTCTATTACTACTAATAGTACATACCAATTAGTAGCAGTAGTTATTACTATGACTGCTGCTGCTGCTACCACTACTAACAACAACCATAATAAAGCAGCAACCAAGTACTATTTAGTTTAGTTGCTTTCTCAGTTTAGGCTAATAACTTTATATCACATACAGGCTCTTAATGTGAAATTTGGGTTTATAAAAAGGGAGCAAAGAAATATGGCCATCTAAATACACCAGGCAACAGTTAGTTCAACATACATTCAAGATAATTTTCTAACACAGAGACGTTTAGATTTGGGTCATCAACAAGATTTCTTGTTCTTTAAATGAATTTTAATATATTAAGAGATAAGACGTAATAAGCAATAAATAGCCTTTCCTAAATAATTCTGTAACTAATGGTTTTACCATATGCCATCATAGTTAACCTTTTTTGCTTTTCTTTAAATAAATGCCTTGAATGTTACATAACCTAAAATGCAGCTATTATGGTCATCCAAAATATTACTTACTTGGCAAGTTACCTCAAACTATTTTCTAAATACTTTACAGGAGCAAAGAATTTTCACCCTAACCTACCATCATTCCTATGTGGAGAGAAAGAGAATGAATGCCAGCTTTCTTGAAAGCCTAAGCCTCAAATATCTAAACAATAGATGTCTGTTTCAAGGTAAAGAATAAGTATCTTAAAAGAATAACTTATTTACTGAGGTGCCTGGATGGCATCTTCCTAATTTTTGGAATAAAGGCCTATTGTTACTTGCCCTTGAAAAAGAAACAATTGGAGCGCCTGGGTGGCTTAGTCGGTTAAGCGTCCGACTTTCGCTTGGGTCATGACCTCGCGGTTCGTGGGTTCAAGCCCCGCGTCGGGCTCTGTGCTGACTGCCAGCTCAGAGCCTGGAGCCTGTTTCAGTCTGTGACTCCCTCTCTCTCTGACCCTCCCCTGCTCACGCTGTCTCTCTCTCTCT
>NW_024085065.1:0-1372 GCF_003009895.1 Hyaena hyaena | reverse complement strand
TCAGGGAACAGGGACTTGCAATTTTTAGCAAATTTATTAGCCACAAAGTGACCAAATGGTCACTCATGAGCTTATGTATCCCAGTGTGAAGAGTATGAAATCAAGAAAATATTTGTACCTGTTCAGTTATATTTATAATCCCGTTTTTTCTTCCTTAAAAAAAAATCCACTCTAAGGAATTTCAGTCTTCAATATGCCATTGCTCTTTCCAGCAACATAAAAGATTCTTATGGGTATACTGTGATCAGGCATGAACATCCAGGTTCCCTTAATGTCTTTTAGGGTTTGACCCTCCAACTTTTAAGATCATTGTCATCAAAATGTATGAGAATAATACATGATTTAGAACTCTAAAATACTGCCCTCAGTGATAGTTATTCAGCCAGCACTGTGAAACATGGTCTTAGAAGTTAGAGCCTCTGGACCATGCAAGACTGTGCAGCAAAAAGGAAGGCCATTATGAAATAATACTAGGGAAAAATGCAGATTCAACATTGCACTCAAGAGGGTCTGGGGAAGATGGCAACATAACTTTGATTTCCACTTTCTGACTTTGTGTGTCAAAAAATTCAACTCAAAATATAAAATTTAATAAGAATATACAATCCTGTCACACAAAAGAGAGGAAAATTCATTCTAAAATTTGGAATTCCTGTGAATCTGTTGAGAATATGCTAGAAGACAGCTGACTTACTTTGGGGGAAAGCTCTCATGAAACCGTGCTGGGAGGCCCTTGCTTCAGAGCCTCCAGTATTTGGCACCTGTGGAAAGAGCTCTGTCTCATGTCTCCATGGGTCTTAAGTATGGGCTGGCCAGCTTACCTGGGTATTTCTCATAACCTTCCTAGAAGAGGCCCAAGCTACTGTTTATTGAAAAGGCAGACCATTATGAGAACCTGCATCGGCTAAGAACAGTGATTTGTCAAACCACCATTCATAACCATGAGCAGATAAAAGGAAGCTAGTAATGTGGAAAAATATCAGAGCTTGAAAAAAAAGATAACAAATATGAGAAATAAAATGGCCCAGTAAAAAACAGGGAAGAAATGAGAGAACTTTAAAAAAAATGAATGCATAGCATCAGTGAGAGCTGAGAAAATCCTGTCTTAAAATAGGAAGATGACTACAGAAGAAAAGGAATGTGTAAACAGCAAATTATTAGAAATAATAACAAAGTAGAGTGTGCAAATTTTGTGGGGAAAGTTAAGTTGGTTTTGAACCAAGAGGGGGGAAGAGATAGCATTTTCTTGAATCCCTAAAACTCCAAGGTGTAAATTAAAAGAAAAGAAAAGAGAAGAAAAGAAAGGAAGGAAGGATGGGAGGAAGGAAGGAAGGAAGGAAGGAAGGAAGGAAGGAAGGAAGGAAGGAAGGAA
>NW_024085064.1:0-1373 GCF_003009895.1 Hyaena hyaena | reverse complement strand
AAATGGTTCATTTTTAATTACAATAACAAAGTGTTATACAACGCCTATTTTATTGATTTAATTCAATATGGGTATGGTCATTTATTCATCCAAATATTCAATAAATATTTATTTTTCTCCATATGCTTGGCTCTAAGCTTTAAGTTTATTACAAAGATCTGAGAAATTACAATTAGCAACTTCTTTGAAGAAGTGAGAAGCTTGTTTAATATTCAGCTATAATGTACAATATGTCAGGGATGAGACCATTTTCATAATCTTCATTATCAAAACTTATTTATCCAAATTAAACACTGAATCTTGGGATACGCTGGATCTCCTTCCCACGGACAGCAAAGCACACATTTTTCGGAGTCTACGTCTCTCCAGATTCTGTTTTTAAGAAACTGAATAGACATTGCATTTATACTTTTATACCCTTCCTATTGTAGCAGTCATCTCACAATGACAGTAAGTCTTACAAATATTTGCAGGTACTCCTTGTCCCAGCCCCTCATGTGCCCTCACTCACCAATGTCATCCTCAGTATTGTTTGTGGGCCTTTGTTAGAGACGTGCCCTTCTAAATCTTCATTCCCTGGGTGGAGCTGCTGGGCCTTAGCTGTGGTGGCCTGAGTATTTCCTAGCTGTTCCTATTTGAATTCTCCCTTAAGTCTAATCTTTGGTCAGATTAACACTCTCAGAAAAAATAATGATGGTTTCTTACAAAGTGTTTTTATAAAGTCTGACTACCTAACTTGGCATTGAGGATAAGAAGTTGGAAGATCCAGCCCTTTTGTGTCTGCTTCCATTTGACAGGTTAGTGAATTTCTCAAAATATAAATCCAAGTCAATTTGGATGAGACTTTTAGAAATACTAACAAGGGATTCACTAAATTTCTGTGCATTCTCTTTAAAAATTAAGAAAATTGGAATTAGCTTCAGAGGCTCTATGACTATTTTTTTAATCCTGAATTTTGTTGTAAAGGATAGAGAATGGAGGTAGAATGGCCAGAAAACTCACTCTTTGTTGGATAAAGCTCATTCTGTGTATTTAAATCATTGCACCTTCCAACATTAAGGGTCTGGTGCCATGTTTATTCTCATGCCTTTTCTTATGCATGGGTGTTGCAAAGCATTTTCAGAGTCCAGAGTCTATACTTGTTGGTTTCAAAGGGTGTTCATGTTATATATGAGCCTGAATCTCATGGTCAGTGTAAACACAGGTATGGGTAGTTGTTCACTTCTCTGGTTCAGGAATACGTTAAACTCAGTCACTTTTTTTTGGCTCAGGACCATTGTCCAACTGTTTCAGGTTCTTGAGGGAAAGAAATTAGGGACATTTTCACAGAAAGAAACGTCTCTATATTCCTGTAGTTCCTTGTGTTACAGGCT
>NW_024085063.1:0-1374 GCF_003009895.1 Hyaena hyaena | reverse complement strand
CTCACGTTCAAGTTTCACTGGCTCCACTCAGCCATCAGTTGTCCCTGGTTAAGGGACCCACACCATGGCTTTGTGGAACTCTCCAAAAGCACAAAACACTGTTGGTGGGGATGCAAACTGGTGCAGCCACTGTGGAAAACAGTACGGAGGTCCTTCAAAACATTAAAGCTATAATTACCATATGATCCAGTAGCTCCATTATTGGGTATTTACTCAAATACAAAAACGTTAATTCAAAAAGGTACATGCACCTCTATGTTTACTGCATTATTCCCAATTGCCAAGATACAATACAAATTTACATAGCAACCCAAGTGTCCATCCATAGGTGAATGGACAAAGATGTGGTATATATACATACAGAATATTACTCAGCCATAAAAAAAAAAAAGGAATGAAGTCTTGCTATTTACCACAATATGGATGGAACTAAAGAGTATAATTCTAAGTGAAAAAAGTCAGACAAATACCTTATGATTTCATTCATACTGGAATTTAAGAAACAAAACAAATGAACAAGAAAGACAAACCACCAAAAAAATCCTCTTAAATACAGAGAACAAAGTGGTATTTGCCAGAGGGAGGAATGGTGGGGGCGAGATGGGTGACATAGGTGAAGGGAATTAAGACTATACTTATCGTGGGGCACCTGGATGGCTCAGTCAGGTGTCCAGCTGTGGCTTAGGTTATGATCTGTCGATTCATGGGCTCAAGCCCAGTGTCAGGCTCTGCAGTGACAGTGCGGAGCCTGCTTGGGATTGTCTCTCTCCCTCTCTACTCCTCCTCCACTCACACTTTTGCTCAAAATAAACTTTAAATTTTTAAAAAATAATTTTAAAAAAGAGTATACTTTTCATAATAAGCACTGAGTAGTGTATAGAATTGTTGAATCATTATATTGTATACCTTAAACTAATATAATATTGTATGTTAATTATACTTGAATTTTAAAAATTAATAAAAATAAAAAATAAAATAGCAGTCAGGACGGTATATGGAACTGACTGGGAGGAAAGGTCTACAAGACGGCATAGGACCTGAAAAAGCCAGGTGCACAGCAGTCCTCCTTGCCAACAGGGGCGCCTGGGTGGCTCAGTCAGTTAAGCATCCAACTTTGGCTCAGGTGATGATCTCACAGTTTCCGAGTTCAAGCCCCAAATTGGGCTTTCTGCTTTCAGTACAGGACCCACTTCAGATCCTCTGCCTTTCTCTCTCTCTCTGCTCCTTCTCTGCTTACCCACTCACACTCTCTCAAAAATTAAAAAGAAAGAAAGAGTTCATAGCAGCACTCTCCACAATAGCCAAAACATGGAAAGAGCCTAAGTGTCCATCAACAGACGAATGGATCAAGAAGATGTGGTTTATCTATACCAT
>NW_024085062.1:0-1374 GCF_003009895.1 Hyaena hyaena | reverse complement strand
TGAGCCACCCAGGTGCCTCTGAATATTTTAAATTCTAAAATTACAATTGTTGGCTTTAGGGCTAATTTGTATATTTATTGTGACAATGTCCAGTAGAAGCAGCAAAGACCTTCCAACAGATTGTGCTCCCTGGTTCCTCTACCACATTTACAATAATAACCAGTGTTTCCACCGGGAAATGTTTTTCTACGAATGAGTAGCTCTTTAAAAAAGAAATCTTTCTGCTGTTAGTGTGGGGCTAAATTTGATCCTTCATATGGTAGTTCACATGATCTGCAGTTTTGTCTCTTTATTAGGATTGCATATTTAATTTTTTCATGAAATACTTTGTTATACAAGTCATTTTTATTAACCCCAAAGTATTACATAGGGATAAAATTGTGATTACTAATGATGATTTTCTAATTAGACTATAACCTGTTTTGTTTGTTTATGCCATTTTATGAGACTGAAGTTGCCGTCATCTTACACATTTCTATTTCTATTTTATTTATTTTTATGTGTTTATTTATTATAATTTGAGATACAGCACACACACGGAGGGGGAGGGGCAGAAGGAGAAAGAGAGATACTTTTTTTCTAACGTTTTTTAATGTTTATTTATTTTTGAGAGAGAGACAGCTCAATCAGGGGAGGGGCAGAGAAGGAGACTCTGAGCTGTTAGCACAGAGCCTGACGCAGGGCTGGAACTCACGAGCCAGGAGATCATGACTTGAGCCAAAGTTGGAAGCTTAACTGACTGGGCCACCAGGTGCCCCAAAGGAGAGAAAATCTTAAGCAGGCTCCATGCTCAGTGCAGAGTCTGAGGCGGAGCTGGATCCTATGACCCTGGGATCATGACCTGAGCCGAAATCAAGAGTCTACCTCTGAACCAACTGAGCCTGTCAGGAACCCCCAATTTTTACATAGTTTTTTTTACTATATTTATACATTTATTGATTATCATAATTATTAAATATTATTAAATGTTATTTAATAAATTATTATTAAAATGAATTTACATCCAAGCTAGTTAGCATATAGTGCAACAATGATTTCAGGAGTAGATTCCTTAATGCCCCTCACCCATTTAGCCCATCCCCCCTCCCACAGCCCCTCCAGCAACCCTCAGTTCTCTCTGTATTTAAGAGTCTCTTATGTTTTGTCTCCCTCCCTGTTTTTATATTATTTCTGCTTCCCTTCCCTTATGTTCATCTGTTTTGTACCATAAAGTCGTCCTATGAGTGAAGTCCTGTGATCTTTGTCTTTGTCTGACTGGGTAATTTTGCTGAGCATGACACCCTCTAGTTCCGTCCATGTAGTTGCAAGTGGCAAGATTTCCTTCTTTTTTTTTTTTTTTAAATGTTTTATTTATTTCTAGGAGAGAGAGAGAGA
>NW_024085061.1:0-1374 GCF_003009895.1 Hyaena hyaena | reverse complement strand
GTTCAGATCCTTAACTAGTTTTAAGACCCTTTATAGCAATAGTAATAAAAAATATTACTCATAACAGCAGCTATCCTTTCTTAGACTTGTTTTGTGAATGCTGCAGAGCTAAGCACTTGAGAAACATTCTTTTAATTCTTACTACAACATCACTTGGCAAGGATTATTATATTCACTTTGATTCCCTTTTCCTGATAAACTGAGTTTCAGACAAGTTATGAAACATATTCAGAATCACACACAGCTAGTGAATGTCAGACGTGGGATTTTAAACCCAATTTAAAAAAATTCCACACTCATTCTCCCCCAAACTATTGTTTCGTGTACAAGTAGTATACACTTTCTTTGATCCAGTTTCTTCATCTATAAGCTAGACCATCTACAGTGCCTAATACTGTGTCGGCATGCAGTAGGTGTTCAAAATTGGTACTTTTTAACTTTTAGTAAGAATAATTAGGCTTATAAATGACGTTTCAACTCCTGACAACCTCTTTGGTTTTCTCAAGCACCAAACCACCAACTATGATAAATATATAAACACTCTTATGGAGCCATTTGCTTAACAAACCCAAGGCTATCCAACTTACAGTGGGTAGAACAAAATGCCCCTTCTTTGCAGGTTTCCTGAGAATAAATAATGCTACAAATTCACTGTCCGTATCAGCCTTCCATCTCACTATCTAATCTAATTCTGCACACTGTGAGGAAATTCTTCCAGTGGATAAGAAAGCTCAGCTCACCTAAGGTCAAACGTTTCATCGAACAAAATGGTTTTACTTACAGGGTTTCCACAGCACTTTTGCTTGTCTCTTTTAGGCTCAGAAGGTTGAGGAGGCTGTAGATTCCAGGGAAGGACCAAGCTTATGAGGAGGCTTGTTCCAGCCTGGATAGAGACAGGCCCAGAGCTGAGAGGTCTCTTCCTGGCAGTGGTGTCACTCACTGCGTCTCCAGGGTACAGTGGCTCCCAAAAGACTTCTTTTGCCTTATACAGTCTTTGTCTGTTCCATTACGCAATTACTTAATGTGACTATGTGCTTTATAGGCTGATGTAACTTTTTTTATCCTCATGCCCTTTTATTGAAGTGTTTTTTTGTAGAAACAATTTTGAGAGATAATCCACAGATCATAAAATTCATCCATTTAAAATGTACAATTCAATAGTTTGTAGTAGATTCACAGAGTTGTACAACAAGTGTCATTATGGTCTAATTTTAGAAATTTTTCATCACTGCAAAAAGAAATCCATGCCCGTGGGCAGTCACTCTGAAGAGGATTCTAAAAAGCATACTAAATTGCTGAAAGGAATCTCCTCTGGTGAGTGTAAATCACAGTCTTCTCCATAACTCCTTAGCATGTATTGCTATTCGTGGCAGT
>NW_024085060.1:0-1375 GCF_003009895.1 Hyaena hyaena | reverse complement strand
CCCTGCCTTCTCTCTCTTTCTCTATGCTCTTCAACCAGCACTGCATATACACGGCTATTTAACTGTAGCTGGGAAATCCAGGTATATGCTTTAAATCATTTCAGCAGAGAATGGAAGAAAACTGAGAAGAAAGGGACTAGCTCTGTTGCTCTTCTCCCCACAAATGAGGATGCTTCTTCCCAATTTTCTGGCTTTGCCTATACACCAATGTTTTGTCTGGCAACCTTCAAGTGCCCTAGGTCTTCTTATTGTCAAAATATTTTGAAAAGGCAAGTCCCAAGGGGCTTTTTGCCCAACCTATACCAGAGTCAGGATAACTTGGCCAGGCTCCCCAGTTAAAATGACAGATCATTGCTCTTAGGTCTGGCCTTTGAATTCCCCACAGTGGAGACTTACAAAAAAAACAGAGGCAGGGGATGGGAATGGGTACATAGAAAGCCAAAGATATTCATCAGATGAGAATGGAATAATTATGGGAATAAACAGAATAGCATAATCTCCTGGCAAGCTCTCTGTTTTCTGAAGGAACAAACACACGAGGGATGGGTAAATGGGAAGCATCAATCTGCTTGACAGGGGAGCAGAAGGCAAGCTGAGGGCCAATCACAAGCTAGCATTCCCTGCCCCCACCCCCAGGAGAGATATGTGTGACTTTTCTCAGGCACTTCTGGCTGCCCAAGGAAAAGGAAAGGATGGAAAACAAACGGTTAAACTGATAGAGCCTCCATCAATTGACAAGTCTCTTACTTAGTAAGTCATAAGAGAAAAGCAGTGGCCTTATCTCCAGAAACCTATGGACTCTGATTCCTGGAGTCCCAACATCACCCTGTCCACCATAGTGATGCAAAGAACAAAAGCAAGAAGGAAATGGCAGATAAAACTGAATTTCCTGGGGTCCCTGGGTGGCTAAGTCCTTTAAGCCTCCAACTTTGGCTCAGGTCATGATCTCACAGTTCCTGAGTTTTAGCCTCGTGTGGGGCTCTGTGCTGACAGCTCAGAGCCTGGAGTTTGCTTCAGATTCTGTCTCCCTCTCTCTCTGTCCCTCTCCCTGTGCATCTCTCTCCCTTTCTCTCTCTCTCCCCCCTCTCAAAAATAAACCTTTAAAAAATTAAAATTTAATTTCCTTGTCACCTGCAGCCTATTGACAAATACTTGAGGCTGGTAGAGTAAAATGCTTCTCTAGGAATGTTCTAGGGTCTTAATGTTAAGCTTGAGTGAAAAATAACCTTTGCTTGACAATAGCTAGGCCTCCAGTAATCTGTGGGTCTTTAGAATATGAAAGTGCTTGCCATTTGTCACTTGACTTTACCTTCCCTAAGCCTATGTTATATACCCAGTCATTTTTCACATTATTAAAATAATAATAATAATAATA
>NW_024085059.1:0-1375 GCF_003009895.1 Hyaena hyaena | reverse complement strand
GATTTTTGCATCCGTATTCATCAAGGATATTGGCCTATAGTTCTCTTTTTTTTGCTGGGTGTCTGTCTGGCTTGGGAATCAAAGTGATGCTGGCTTCATAGAATGAGTCTGGAAGTTTTCCTCTCATTTCTATTTTTTAGAATAGCTTGAGAAGAATGGGTATTAACTCTGATTTAAATGTCTGGTAGAATTCCCCAGGGAAGCCATCTGGCCCAGGGCTCTTATTTGTTGGGAGATTTTTGATAACTGATTTGATTTCTTCACTAGTTACAGGTCTGTTCAGATTTTCTATCTCTTCCCATGTGAATTTTGGTAGTGAGTGGTGCTTAGGAATTTGTTCATTTCTTCTAAGTTGTCCAGTTTGTTGGCATATAATTTTTCATAGTATTCCCTGATAATTGCTTATATTTCTGAGGGATTGGTTGTAATAAATCCATTGTAATTCATAATTTTGTCTATTTGGGTGCTCTCCCTTTTCTTTTTGAGAAGCCTGGCTAGAGGTTTGTCAATTTTGTTTATTTTTTCAAAAACCCAACTCTTGGTTTCATTGATCTGTTCAACTGTTTTTTTTTTTTAATTCTATATTGTTTATTTCTGCCCTGATTTTTATTATTTCTCTTCTGCTGGGTTTGGGATGCTCTTGTTGCTCTCCTTCTAGTTCCTTTAAGTGTGCTGTTAGGTTTTGTATTTATGCTTTTTCTAGTTTCTTGATATATGCTTGGAGTGCAATGTACTTTCCTCTTAGGACTGCCTTTGCTCCATCCCAAAGAGTTTGGATAGTTGTATTTTCATTTTCGTTTGTTTCCGTGTATTTTAAAATTTCTTCTCTAATTGCCTGATTGGCCCATTTGTTCTTTAGTAGGGTGTTCTTTAACCTCCATGTTTTTGGAGGTTTTCCAGACTTTTTCCTATGGTTGATTTCAAGTTTCATAGTATTGTGATCTGAAAGTGTGCATGGTATGATCGCGATTCTTTTATATTTATTGAGGGTTGCTTTATGTCCCAGTATGTGATCTATCTTGGAGAATGTGCCATGCGCACTTGAGAAGAAAGTGAATTCCATGGCCTCAGGACGTAGAGTTCTAAATATATCTGTCAAATCCATCTGGTCCAATGTGTCATTCAAGTCCATTGTTTCTTTAGTGATTTTCTGTCTAGTTGATCTATCCATTGCTGTTAGTGGAGTATTAAAGTCCTCTGCTATTAACACATTCTTATCCATAAGATTGTTTCTGTTTGTGATTAATTTATATATTTGGGTTCTCCTGTATTCGGTGTGTAGACATTTATAATTGTTTGCTCTTTCTGATGGATAGACCCTGTAATTATTATATAATGGCCTTCTTCATCCCTTGTTACTGCCTTTACTTTAAAG
>NW_024085058.1:0-1376 GCF_003009895.1 Hyaena hyaena | reverse complement strand
AAAGACTGTCTGTTCCTTTGCATATTCTTGCCTCATTTGTTGTGCACTAATTGACCATAGGCGCATGGGCTTATTTGAATTCTGCTCTGTTGATTTTGTGTCTATTTTTGCATCAGTGCCATACTGTTTTGATTATTACACCTTTGTCGTGTAACCTGAAGTCTGGAATTGTGATACCTCTAGCTTTGTTTTTCTTTTTCAAGATCACTTTGCTATTTGGGGTCATTTGCGGCTCCACAAAAATCTTAGAATGGCTTGTTTTACTTCTAGAAAATACACTGTTGGTATTCTGTTAGGGATTGCATTAAATCTGTACATTGAGGGGTGTAGTACGGACATTTTAACAGTATTTGTTCTTCTGATCTAGGAGCATGGAATATCATTCCACTTTATTTTGTAATATTGAACTTCTTTCATCAGTGTTTTATAGTTTTCAGAGTACAAGTCTTTTACCTCCTTAAGTATGTGTACTCCTAGGTATTGTAAATATTTGGTGCAATTGAAAATGGTATTGTTTTTGTAAGTTCTGTTTCTGCTGCTTTGTTATTAGTTTGTAGAACTAATGAATCTGCTATGAAAACATCTCTGGTTGTATAACTTGAAGTTCAGGCTAAGATTTAAGGAATTTCCTGGTTACACATTTGTGATGTAACGGTGATCACAATAAGCTCTGAAGGTCATTCAAAAGCTTGAGAGAAAATGCGATTTTCTATCTTACATCAGTTTTTACTTTAAATAAACTACTAAATATTATCTAAAACTTGAATTAGTGCAAAAACATGACTACATGTCCTTACAATGTCCTGCTACAGTCATCTGACTTGGAACAATAATTTTGCACAGTTCATTATGGCCCAGACATTTTAGGGTTCAATAAACTGTCGAGGGACAATAAAAACTGATAAGGGATGCATTTACTTTAAATACAATAAAAGCTGTAGCAATCAAAATAGTATGATAGGAAGAATATCCAGTGGGGGGAAAAATGGCATCCTTTTCAATAAATAGTGATGGAAAAACCAGTCAGCTGCGTGCAAAAGAATGAAACTAGAGCACTTTCATACTCCATACACAAAAATGAATACAAAATGGATTAAATACTTGAATGTGAGACCTGAGACCTTAAAAATGCTAAAAGCAAACAAAGGCAGTAATGTCTCTCACCTTGCACATAGCAATGTTTTTCTAGATAGGTCTCCTGAGGCAAGAGACACTAAAGCAAGACTAAACTATTGGGACTATAACAAAATAAAAAGCTTATGCATAGCATAAGGAAATAATCAACAAAACTAAAAGGCAATCTACTGAATGAGAGAAGATATTTGCAAATGACGTATCTGATAAAGAGTTAATATCCAAAATATATTTTTAAAAAA
>NW_024085057.1:0-1376 GCF_003009895.1 Hyaena hyaena | reverse complement strand
AGAAGGGAGGTGAAGGAGGAGGAGGAGGAGGGGAAGAAGCTCCTGCTTTGGGGAGTAAACTATAGCAAAAATAAAATAGAAACATAATCATCAGAAAAAAAAAAAAAAAAAAAAAAAAAAAAAAAAAAAAAAAAAAAAAAAAAAAAAAAAAAAAAAAGAGAAAGCAAAAAAAAAAAAAAAAAGAGAACTAGACTATCAAGCCAGGAGGTCCAAAATCTGAAAGAGAGAACAAAGCAATGGGGAAAAGATATCATCAAAGAATAGTGAAAGAAATTTTCCTAGAACTATAGACCATGAGGTTCAAAACTGAAAGGGCTCACTCCCAGATCATTGACTACAAAGAGACACATGACACATTATCATGAAGATTCAGAACACCAGGGTTACTTTGAAGATCCTCAGAACTTTCAGGAATCAGCAAACAAAAATCCCAAAGGGGAGGATCCTTCCACTAGCATCTGAGGAAGTTGGAAGACAATGAAAGCTTTCACAATTCTGAGAAAATGATTCCTAATCTAAAAATCTCCTCAGTGAAACTAGCCAAGTGTGAGGAGAAAATAAAATTTTCAGAATTGTAATTTCAGAAATTCAAGATCTTAAAAGTTCACTTGCCATAAACCTCTTTCCGGAAAGCTACTAGAGAATGTGTCCTGAGGGAAATGAGGCAGTAAACCAAGACAGAGGAAGAAATGGGATCCAGGGATCAAGGGATTGAACCCAGGAAATAAGTGAAAGGGATTCCCAGAATGATGGTGAACAAAAATACCAAGACAACAGTGGTCAGCAGGCACAGAGAACAACCAGATTAGAACAGAACAGAGGCCTCCAGGAGCAAGGTCTCTAAAGATAAGATAAGACTGATTGAATAGATAATATTAGTGACCATCTTCGAAGGAGATTTTTAAAATGGGAATGAGGAGATAATTGGTCCAGAAACTGAGGAAGTAAAAATATGAGGCAACTCTTGGTATCAGGAGAAAGAAAAAGTCCATGAAACAAAACATAGAGTAGAGGGGGAGGGCCAAGATGGCGGAGAAGTAGGGAGCTCCGTACCTGCACTCGCGCCCAGGCGTCTCACGGAAAAGATCTGAAGCCATAGGAAACGGTACCAAACCCAAGAGATTGGTAGAAAAAGGACGCAGATTTCACTGAGAAAGCCATCTGACGTGAGTGCGAACTGGGAAAGATAAAATCGGGCCTGGATTGGAGACTGGAGAGACAGGCCACCCCCTGCTGTGGGGAGTGAGAGGGGAAGAAGAGAGTCCGAAACAGAAAAACCTCCGCTCGGGGGAAAAACCTCCGCTCGGGGTGTAGAAAAACTTTGCACACAAAATACCTGCACTTCAGGCCCCCCCACGCTCCAACTCGCCCCGGAG
>NW_024085056.1:0-1376 GCF_003009895.1 Hyaena hyaena | reverse complement strand
GGCAGCATGAGCAGGGGAGGGTCAGAGAGAGAGGGAGATACAGAATTGGAAGCAGGCTTCAGGCTCTGAGCTGGCTGTCAGCACAGAGCCCAACGCGGGGCACTAACCCACGAACCATGAGATCATGACCTGAGCCGAAGTCGGACGCTTAGCCAACTGAGCCACGCAGGCGCCCTAGGAATCGTCTTTACAAATATATTTTAAAAGGCTCGTGAAAGCCATTTTTTTGTAGGGATAAAATTGGCTGACAAGAGGGCTAAAAGGGACAAAGTAGAGGTCTGTTCCCTTGCCTTTTTCAGCAGTGCCTACAGAAATATGTTCCAGCTATGTGGATATCCATTTTAAAGGATCTTGATTGTTGCAAACTGGCAGACACTGGGCTAAGGGCAGCAAGGCAGCTCCTATGTATTACAGTAAAAGCCCTTTATATGTTATAGCCATCTATCCCTTAAATGGCACAGGCATCCATTCCTGCTCTAAACAGAAACAATCCAAATATGGAGCATTTGGAGTCTGGCAGCAAGGACATCATCACCATCTCCCCAGCCTTTGGATCAAATGTGGGGCAATTTCAACCAAGGCTTGAGTAAAACAAGTCAAAAGGGCATGCAGTGCTGCTGTCCCACCCTTTTTGTTGAAATCATGGTTTTTTCCCACCTCTTTGGGCTCACAAAAGTGGGGGGGAAAGCCTTTGTTTACTTTTATTTTTAAACGAAAAGCTTACCAAGAATCCAAGAAACCTCTGCTTTTGAAAGAGAGAGTAGGGCAGAATATTAATCTTATACCAGTGTACTTTTAAAATCCATTTATGTTAACCTTAGTGCATCCTGACCACATATAAAAACTCTTTCCAAAGGTTTCTCTTCACAAACGTTCTATAACTTTCCTTTTCAGATTGTGACCTAATTCCCTTTTCTCCAAACAACCAGTCTCAACTGGGACAAAATTACTTTGTTACCTTCAACAAAAAATGTATTCCCATTCCTTATATCTTTCTTACATATCTCCTACTTTTCTACATAATAACTTTCCTTATTTTTATCAGTCTTAATTACACTAAGCAGAATTTTAATTCTTAGAAACCTTAGTCTCGAGTGAAAACTAAGTAGTAACCAATTGTGAACTGTTACATAATTCTGCAGATGGCAAATTTATCAATCAATTAAGCAAAACCATGTTTTCAAAGGATGCAAATATCCTTTGTTTCTGTGCAGTAAGAAATCAAAAGCACAAACCTATGGTTAGCAATCAATACTTTGATTCAGCACTTTATCTCATTTAGAAAAGACCTCCATGTCCAATGAATTCAATTTCAATTTATCATCCAAACAAAACCTGTAAGTTTCAGGGGCGCCTGGGTGGCTTAGTCGGTTAAG
>NW_024085055.1:0-1377 GCF_003009895.1 Hyaena hyaena | reverse complement strand
TTAGCAGCCTCTCTTACAACTAAGAGAAGACATAATTTATTCATGTATACATACACGCCAGCAAATATTGCACAAGAGTGTCCTATATTCCAAACATCATGCTAAGTGCTGGAGATTTTATAAAGGGGGGAATACAACATAGTTCTTGTTGTCCAGGATCTCTTAGTTTAGAAATACACAGTTCACTGATAATTACCAACACTCATAATCAATGATACTGTTATCTTTGAGGCATGAACCAAGTTCTTGGAGAATATCATAGGTAAAAATCTCAGTCTACAATTGAGTGTGCAGGAAATAAATAATTTTCTTTTTCATAATTCAATCTATTTTCTGTTTGGAGTCCCAGCTGGAAGGAAACTAACAAGAGTAATTTGGGTTGCTTCCCACTTCTGTTTAAATTTTGTGGATCTTAGATTGTACCAAGGAATTTGAGTATGTGGGTGATGGATCCGGCGCGTGATGCAGTCTGATATGAGGTGACAATTGCCCTCTTTAGTCTTGAGTAAATAGAGTACCTGCAGATTAATACAGACTGTCCATCTATCCTCTCTACTTATGGCCCCTTTAGATCCTCAGATGTTTCCACCATTTCTGGACCACTCTAGAACATATGGGTCTTGGAGTCCCTCCTTGATTTCTGTTTCTTACACTCTGAATGTAAGCCTGTAAATCCTAATACCTTTGAAACTATAACTGGAATGTAATCACTCTTCATCACCTCCAAAAATGCCTCCCCTTTCTGAGGCACCATTATTTCTCACTTGGATAATTTCAGTAGTTTCCTAACCATTCTCTCTGCTTCTGTCTTTAACTTTTTCTACCACCAAGTCTGTTTCACCACAGAAAATATCATGGCCTGAAATATTTCATTCTTTCTAATATAACAACAACATTTTACTATGCATTCTCTGCCTGAGATGTTATGAAACGTTTGTGGTAGAGAAAATAATGGCCCCTCAAGATGTCCATCACCTAATACGTGGAACCTGTGAATACATTACCTTTACATGCAGAAGGGATTTTGCAGATGTGATTAAAGTTGAAGAGATGAGATGAGGACATTATCCTAGATTATCTTGGTGGGTTCATTCTAATCACAAGACTTTTAAGGAGTGGCAGAGGTGGCAGCATGAGAAGGACAACTATTGCTGGCCTTGAAGATGGCAGAGGGAGGGAGACTGTGGGCAAGGAATGTAGGTAGTCTCTAGAAGGAGAAAAGGCAAGGGTATTGATTCTCCCTTATGCCCTCTAGAAAATAATTTAGTCCTGCTGATGCCTTGATTTTAGCTCAATGAGACTCCTGTCAGTCTTTCGATCTACACAATGGTATGGTAATAAATTTGATGGAAGAATCCATTATTACTTTGATTTATA
>NW_024085054.1:0-1377 GCF_003009895.1 Hyaena hyaena | reverse complement strand
CACTCACAGATACACAAACACACACAGAAACACATGCAGGCATACACATACATACACACATACACAACTTGTCATTTCCCTAATTCATTAATTATGCAAACACTTAGGGTTCATACTACCTTTTTCTTCATCATATTGCTCTTCGTACTCATGGGAAGGATAGGCTTTTCTTGTTAACAATAAAGTCACAATACAGATGCATTGACAAAATTATCACAAAATGGTACTTGCTTTTTGTAATTTTCAACATAGCATTTACAAACTCCATACATATTTTAGATATTTTGTGGTAACTCATAAGGGAAGAAGTAAGCATTTAGGAAATATAAGTTATGACAGTAAGTTTATGTATTGAGAACAAATATTGTCTTATTTCACAGACAATAACGAACCAAAGGAAAGCATGGGATGATGTAATTATGCATAAAGGACATATTTTATGATCACTAAATATGAATATTGAAATTATTTTCTGCACGTGCATAAAGAGGTATAATGAATGTACTAAAATAGATGAAATGTCTAGGAATGACATGGTGGCATTTGTAATGAACAATTAAATTTTTCCTCTATTTGCTGAAATCCATAGTTGACCCCTTCCTTTAGACAATTGACCATATATGCAAATCATTTCGTATTTTTGTTTCAAGAACAATTGTTAACTGAAAATAAACTAACTTGCCAATTCCTAGAGCAACACAGAAAGTTAGTTCCATTTTACTCACCTTTTTTTTTTTTTGCCTTCTCTGTCGGGATCTAAGCTATTTCCCCACCTCACTTCAAGTTACTGCCTAAATACAGTTCTAGGATTGGAATGAGGACATGTAGAATCATTCAGTGTTTGCAATAAACACAAAGGTTGACTATATCAGCACGGACTCATCCATGAATTTTTCTTAAAAAAGGATGCTTTCTCAGGATGACTTCATGGGGTACCAGAGATCTGCACTTTGCCTCTAGAAGGTAGATGCTGAAAACAATTGCAACAAACTTTCAGGATAGTTTCCCGGGTATGATGACTTGCCTGTATGACAGTGAGACCCTTATGAGCAGGAGAGGATGCTATGACACTGAGCTGTAGCTGTGCTGGCACAGAGAACCAAGTCCCTTCCCCTGCTGACCTCTCTGGGGAACATTGATGCCCCACACTCTTAATGAGCCCATGTCACTGAGCTGCCCACACGTGGCAATCCTCAGGGACAATGACGATGGAGGACAATGCCGGAGGAGACCTAATCTGTCTCTTTTATTAGTTCACATCTCTCACAGAGGACAATAACTCTCTAGACCATCCCAACTAATTTAGCTGCCATCTGTGAATGACCTACGTGTTTTACAAAACACTTAAGAATCTTTGACAAAGCAGGAAAGAATATC
>NW_024085053.1:0-1377 GCF_003009895.1 Hyaena hyaena | reverse complement strand
TTTTAATTTTTATTTTTAAAAATAGTTTGTCAAGTTGGTTTCCATATAACACCCAGTGCTCATCCCCACAAGTGCCCTACTCCATGCCCATCACCCCCCTCCCCCCCCCCCCCCCCCCATCAGCCCTCAGTTTGTTCTCAGCATTCAAGAGTCTCTCATGGTTTGCCTCCCTCCTTCTCTCCCACTATTTCCCCCCTTCTTCTCCCCCACGGTCCTCCGTTAAGTTCCTCCTACTCCTCCTGTACATGCAAACATATGGTATCTGTCCTTCTCTGCCTGACTTATTTTGCTCAGCATAACACCCTCAAGGTCCATCCGTGTTGCTACACATGGCCAGATTTCATTTTGAAATATTACATTTTTCTTCGGTCTCTTGTGCTTCTGGTGTTCTATCTAAGAAACCATTGCCTAACCCAAGGTGATGAAAATTTACTGTGTTTTCTTCTAAGTGTTTTGACTCTTATATTTAGGTCTATGATCCATGCTGAGTTCTTTTTTATAGGTAGTGTGCAGGAAGTCAGCTCCCCCCACCCCTTTTTACTCCTTGAAATTAATATGCTAATACTAGAAACAACTTCTTTAAACCAAGCTTCAACACAGAATCATCTTAGAAAAATTTTAGAAGCCACAGATTGGGTGACTTACCAGTTACATTTTCATTTCTTAAGAAGTAATTATTTACATCTTTATCATCATCTCTGGACCTAGTTTATACCCTTTTTTGTGGCAGCCAGAAGGACAGTGGCTGAGGTAAAAGAAAACCAGCATTACCGGCTGCCTCCACCTACTCAAGCTACCAACTGATGAGTGCTTTAGGATTCCAGTTGAAGGCATCTTCAACAGAATGTCCTCTGAAGAAGTGTTGTTTGAGCAGAGGCCTGGAAGATGAAGATACATCTAAGACCAGGCAAAGAGCATCCCAACAAGGGTGCACAAGTGCAAAAACCCTAAGTGGGTCAAAGGATTTTGGGGGACACATGGGGAGCAGCAAGCATGAATGGCTACCTTGAGTAGTTCCTGATCTGGGTAAGGCAACTGAAAATGGCCAGCATGGCTGAACACAAGGATCTAGGAAGAGGCTGGGGCCTCACAGATCATGTGATATGTTTGTAGCATTTCCCCAGGCCGGACATGGATAATAGGGAGTCCTGGAACAAATTATAGCAGAGAACTTCCCCGACCTGGGGAAGGAAGTAAATGTGGAAGTACAAGAGGCTCAGAGGACTCCCCTCAGACGTAACCTGAATCGAACTTCTGCACGACATATCATAGTGAAAATGGCCAAATACAAGGACAAAGAGAGAATTTTGAAAGCAGCTAGGGAGAAAAGGGCCCTAACATACAAAGGGAAACCTATCAGAGTGGTGACAGACCTAT
>NW_024085052.1:0-1378 GCF_003009895.1 Hyaena hyaena | reverse complement strand
CACAGACTGAAACAGGCTCCAGGCTCCGAGCTGGCAGTCAGCACAGAGCCCGACGCGGGGCTCGAACCCACGAACCGCGAGATCATGACCCAAGCGAAAGTCGGACGCTTAACCGACTACGCCACCCAGGCGCCCCTCCTTCCTTTTTAAAGTTTTTTTTAAATGTTTATTTTTGAGAGAGAAAGCGCACATGCATGCGCACACAAGAGGGGAAGCGCAGAAAGAGAGAGTGAGACATAGAATTTGAAGTCAGATCCAGGTTCTGAGCTGTCAGCACAGAGCCTGCCCTACGCCGGGCTCGAACTCCTGGACCAAGAGATCATGACATGAGCCAAAGTCAGACACTTAACTGACTGAGCCACCCAGGTGCTCCAGTTCCTTCCTTTTTAATACAATGTACTTAGAGTTATAAGTGTACATGATTTTTTTTTTATTTATTTCTGAGAGAGAGAGAGAGACCGCGTGAGCAGGGGAGGGTCAGAGAGAGAGGGAGATACAGAATCTGAAACAGGCTCCAGGCTCTGAGCTAGCTGTCAGCACAGAGCCCAACGTGGGGCTCGAACCCACGAACTGTGAGATCATGACCTGAGCCGAAGTCCGATGCTTAACCGACTGAGCCATCCAGGTGCCCCATGATTTTATTTTTAATAATGGTTATATTTAACAACAGTTTGTGAAAGAAAATCCTGAAAACATGACAGCGGACTCGGCTGGGCAGGTGAAAGCAGCCTTCCACATACCACCACCTGGCATCCCCTTTGTTATCTTCACTCTGCTTCAGCCACACTGGGCTCCTTGCCCCCTTCCGCATATCCAGCACTCTTCCACCACTGGACTGTTGCACTTGCTGTTTCCTCTGCCTGAAACACTTCTCGAGCTGGCCCCACAGCCAACTCCTCTTCCCTCCTGCCCTCTGCTCAGAAGCTTCCACCATCCCTGGCCACTCCAACTAGAGTCACACTTTGGGCACTCTCTACTTCTTTGCACAGCTGTGTGCTTTGCTTCTTGACATTTATTATCATCTACTAAAACCAAAGAAGGGGAAAGAGAAGTAGGAAGAAGAAGACCTGGATACTCAGCAGCTAGAAATTAGAAAATCAACTGACAGTACCTCTATAAAGTGGAATATGATGCAGCCATTAAAAATGTGGTATAGAGGTGCCTCGCTGGCTCAAGTTAGTAGAGTGTGTGACTCTTGATCTTAGGATTCTGAGTTCCAGCCCCACGTTCGGTTTAGAGATTACTTAAAAATATAATCTTTTAAAAAATGGAGTTATAGGGGCACCTGAGTGGCTTAGTCGGTTAAGCGTCTGACTTTCGCTTAGGTCATGATCTCGCGGTTCGTGGGTTCGAGCCCCGCGTCGGGCTCTGTGCTGAC
>NW_024085051.1:0-1379 GCF_003009895.1 Hyaena hyaena | reverse complement strand
TGACTGACCAAAAATTTAGAACAATATTCATAAAATTAATCAGGAGGTTTAAAAAGGCATAGAAGACAGCAGAGACACTGTTGCTACAAAGATTATGGAGCTTAAAAACAGTTATGATGAATTAACAAGTGCTATAAATGGGGTGCATAATAAAATGGTTGAGGCCACTGGGTGGACTGAAGAGACAGAGAGGAGAATAGGTGAATTAGAAGATACAATAATAAAAAAGAGGAAGCTGAAGAAAAGGGAGATAACTTGATCCAGGAGCACGAAAGAAGAATTCAAGAACTGAGTGATGCAATCAGATGGAACAATATCCATATGATAGGAATTCCGGGAAAAGAAGAAGAGAGGCAAAGGGCTGAAGGGGTACTTGAACAAATTATAGTCAAGAACCTCCCCCAATCTGGGGAGGAAACAGACATTGAAATCCAAGAGGCACATAGAATTCCCCTCAGACGTAACTTGAGTCGATCTTCGGCACGACATATCATAGTGAAACTGGCAAAATATAAGGACAAAGAGAGAATTCTGAAAGCAGCTTGGGATCAAAGGGCCCTAACATACAAAGGGAGACACATCAGGGTAGAACTGACCTAACTACTGAACGTTGGCAGGCCAGAGAGGAAGGGCAGGAAATCTACAATGTGATCAACAGGAAACATATGCAGCCAAGAATCCTTTATTCAGCAAGACTGTCATTCATAATAGAAGCAGAGCGAAAGGTTTTCCCCAGCAGACAAAAAGTGAAGGAATGCATCACCACTAAACCAGCCCCACAAGAGATCCGAAAGGGGACTCTATGAGGGAAAAGTGTCAAAGAACTCAATGTACCAGAGACACCACTACAAGCATGAATCTCACAGAAAACACAAAGACTCTAAACCCATATTTTTCAATAATCACACTGAATGTAAATGGACTAAATGATCCAATCAAAAGACAATGAGTAGCTGAATGAATTAAAAAAGAAACAAACAAACAAAAAAAAAAAAACAAGATCCATCTATTTGCTGCCTATAGGAGACTCATTCGAGACCTGAGGACACCTTCAGATGGAAAGTGAAGGGATGGAGTAATATCTATCATGCTACTGGAAGTCCAAATGAAGCTGGAGTAGCCATACTTATACAGGACAAACTGAACTTTAGAGTTAAGGCAGTAACAAGAGATGAAGAAGGGCGTTATATAATAATTAGAGGGTCTATCCATCAGGAAGAGCTAACAATTATAAATGTTTATGCACCAAATTTGGTGGCATGCAAATACATAGAACAGTTAACTGTAAGCAGAAACAATTATATTTATAAGACGGTGTTAGGGGTGCCTGGGTGGCTTAGTCGGTTAAGCGTCCGACTTTCGCTTAGGTCATGATCTCG
>NW_024085050.1:0-1379 GCF_003009895.1 Hyaena hyaena | reverse complement strand
TACCATAAGAAATTACTTCAATGACACCACTCCCCCCCACCACCGCAAAAGGTGTGAAAGGAAGACATGCTTGAGTTTTATCTTAACCTTGGATTCCATCGTGTCAATCTCTTCTCCCATTTCTGGCTCTTAGATTCCATTTGGCATCAGATATGATGAGAAGTGGTTGCTGAATCTGATTCAGAAGCAATGCAGTATCTCCTTCACCCCAGTTGAAGTAAGAGAAGACAATGCGACAGATGAGAAGAAAGAGGGCAGATGAGCAGTGGCTTGGGCCTCATATTCTGTTTCTTCTGCCATTCTCCCTACAGTTTCACTATGAGAAAATGCAGGCCCAGTTCTTTGTTGAGAATGCCGACATTGCCTTCGCACTGAAGAGTGTCAACGGCACGATCTGGGATGAGAATAATGAAATGGTGTGTGTCAAGGGCGTGGCCAGGGCTAGTTAGAGGCAAGGTGGCAGGACAGGGGTAAGGTCTTGCTTTATCCCAAGGCTCAGAATTCCTGGTGATTAGCCAGCTCCTCTTGGGTCCCCTACAGATATCTGTCTTTGTCCACCCCTCTGATGCACCCCAGTCTGTGCAGAAGGAGCTGAAGCCAGAAAAGGTGGACCAGATAAAGGTAATGCAGACTCAAGACCAGTTGTGCATCCGTATCCAGACCTACATCTTCTTCCTACACCTATTGCCCCCACCCCCCGTCTCCACCTCAGACTCAGAGCCACTGACCCCATCTCTAACTCTACAGCTGACCATGAACAAAAGATATGTAGTCTCCCAGCAATCTCTTGACATGCAGAGAGTCTGTTTGCCCCTGGTACATCTACAGCAGTAGTTCTAGGGCGGGTAAGAGCAGAGGGGCCTGTCTGGAAAGGAGACTTAGGGATGGTAATGTGGGGAGGGGTTGGTGCTGGAGCTGTACCAGCTGGGCTTCTCTCAGCCTTCTGATTCCCTCCCCTCGGCTTCTTGGATACTTGATCATCAGTGAAATTGAAATGATACCAAATCCTAGAAACGGCATGGCTGCCTCCCGGCAAGCTCATGAAAAGAACATGCTCAAGGTGAGGACTCAAGCCCAGTGCTTGGATTGATGGCGAATGTGTGAGAGATTAGGTAGAAGAGGCAGACTGGTCGCAGATATCCCCTGTTGGGGTCCTCACTCTAACTCTTTCCTCATCATAGCTTTTGCCCTCAAACCTGAGGGACAAGAAACCCTACCAACTGGATGGCCTATCCAACACTATGCAGAATGCCTCCAGCATCAAGGACTTGAACCTCTCCAACAGTGAGGTAAGGCGTGGTACCGGATCCTTCTTTGAAAAGAAGGTGAGAGTGCTCATGGGGTGGTGGCGAGAGTCAGGGAAGTGGATTTGTTGGAAA
>NW_024085049.1:0-1379 GCF_003009895.1 Hyaena hyaena | reverse complement strand
ATAGGTGTGTTTTTCCTCCTGCTCCATCCTTGCTCTGTTACCTCTGAGCTGTAGCACTGTTGCTGCCGTCACTGTTAGGGGCTTCCGTCAAAAGGCTGTGACCCTCGAGTGCCCTTCCTCACATACAGATACAAAGCCATTCCAAAAAATGGTCAGAGATAAACACACACACACACTCACACACACACACCAGAGGAGAAGACAGTATAAAGACAGTGAGGTAGCTGGGAAGCAGGTGAGTGAGTGCTACAGGATTTATGTAACCCAGGAAACAAAGCCTTTAGCTGACAAGGAGGCAGAGCCATTTTTTCCTCAGGGCCCCAAGCTGTTGGGGTTACTTGAAGTCTGTTCTGAACCGAACTGTGAACCCTGCTCCCATGTCAATTCCTGGGAAGACATCCTAAACCCCAAGACCCCATATCTGGACATAGGCCTTCCAAGAGACAATGCAATTAGAATGAGAGCTTCAGGATGGACCCTACTCCCCTATGATTCCTTCATAAGAGGAGGAAATTTGGACACACGCTTGCAGGCACAAGGGGAAAAGACCATGTGTACAAAACACGGCTCTTGGCAAACCAAGGAAACGACTCAGAAGAAACCAACCCTGAAAACACCTTGATCTACAATTTCTAGCTCCCGAATTGTGGAAGAACAAACTTCTGTGGTACTTTGTTCAGGCGGCCAGAGGACACCAAGCTCTTACAATCCAAGCTTGCTGACTAGTGCTGGTGGCCGGTGATCAGGCGAGGTGCACCTGTTTGCAAGAGTGACACTAGCTAACGCTGTTTCTATACAGGCACACAAACAGTTGGAGAGCCATCGGAGGAGGGAGGAAAGGGACTGCGCATGGCTTGTAACAGAAAGGAGTCAGGTGTTATCACTCCCTGCCCCCCTGTAGATGACCTCAGGAAGGAGGCTGCCCTGCCTGAAGCAGGCCTCTGGACCCAAACCCTTGAGAGGAAATCTCAGGTCCTACCTTGGGGCTCAGAATGGTACAACTGAAAAATCTCAGGCACCTCAGAGCAGCTGAAGCCCTTGACCGAGTCCAGACTGCTGTCAGAGGGTGAGAGAGTCTCCACCTAGGTGCGTAGGAAAACTCTCCTCTTACTCTTACTCTAGATGCTGGTGAGGATGTGGAGAAACGGGCCCCCTCCTACACGGTTGGTGGGAATGTAAACTGGTGCAGTCGCTCTGGAAAACAGTGTGGAGGCTCCTCAAAAAATTCACAACAGAACTCCCCTGTGACCCAGCAATAGCACTGCTAGGAATTTACCCAAGGGATACATGAGTGCTGACACATAGGGCTACATGTACCCCAATGTTCATAGCAGCACTCTCAACAATAGCCAAAGCATGGAAAGAAGACGTCCATCAGT
>NW_024085048.1:0-1380 GCF_003009895.1 Hyaena hyaena | reverse complement strand
GCTCAGAGCCTGGAGCCTGCTTCAGTCTGTGACTCCCTCTCTCTCTGGCCCTCCCCTGCTCACGCTGTCTCTCTCTCTCTCTCTCCTAGAAATAAATAAAAAACATTTTAAAAAAATAAATAAATTGGGGCCTCAGGGTGCCTAATTAAATGGCTTAGTAGATGAGCTTGTGACTCTTGATGTTAGAGTCGTGAGTTTGAGCCCCATGTTGGGGCTCAAACAATCTTTAATAAATAAATAAGGGCTTCTAGGAATGTGGGATCCAATATCCTTTTAGTAAATTCCTTTTCTGCTTAAACTAGCTAGTGTTGGATTCTGTTGCTCTCACCTAAGAATCTTGACAGAGACACTGCCACATGCTTCATCTCCCAGCAGCTGCTGACACACCATGCTGGTTTTGCTCATGCTGTCGTCTCTGCCTGGAGTGCCCTTCCTCTTCCTTTTCATCCAACTGCTATTCATATTTAAAGTCAACTCTGACAACATCTCCTCCAGGGAGCCTTCTCTGAGATCTGTTTATGGGTCCATCTCTCTCTCTGTGGGCGAGTTCCTCAAAGGTAGGGACTAGGCTTTGTTCTTTTTTTTTTTTTTAATTTATTTCTAGGAGAGAGAGAGAGACAGTGTGAGCAGGGGAGGGTCAGAGAGAGAGGGAGTCACTGGACTCTGAAACAGGCTCCAGGCTCTGAGCTGGCAGTCAGCACAGAGCCCGACGCGGGGCTCGAACCTACAAACCACGAGATCATGACCTAAGCGAAAGTCGGACGCTCAACCGACTAAGCCGCCCAGGCGCCCCATAAAAGTGTATGTACTTTATCTTAAGTAGAGAAAAACTTGAGTTGCCCAAGGATCAGGCTGAATTTGGGGTTTCACACAAAATTACACTCCTCCCTGGCTTCTTTCTCTACTATCCTGCTTCCCCTTCTCCCTTACTGGCTTTTCCTGGGAACATTTCTTTACTAAGTCACTTACACATGAATCTTCACTTTAGGATTTGCTTCTGGGAGAATCTGACCTATAGTGTGGATTCCTTTGAGAATCCGATAAAAGTCATGGACTTTGTCCCCAGAAAAATACACTTACACACTTTTAAAATGTTCTATATATCTTTTTGCTCCCATGGACTCAAGATTAAGAACTATAGACAAAAATGATCTCAGGGGTGCCTCTAGAGCTAACTTTGCCATACTTCCTGCCCTGCAGAGGTTTGAGGAGTTTAGCTTTGAGATTCTAAATTGGGGCCTCAGGGGGCCGCCTGGGTGGCTTAGTCGGTTGGGCGTCCGACTTTCGCTTAGGTCATGATCTTGCAGTTCGTGGGTTCAAGCCCCGCGTCGGGCTCTGTGCTGACTGCCAGCTCAGAGCCTGGAGCCTGCTTCAGTCTGT
>NW_024085047.1:0-1380 GCF_003009895.1 Hyaena hyaena | reverse complement strand
CAGGGCACTAACTCGGGCCTGCTCCTCTTCCTCCAACACCCGGGCTGCTTCCCTGCTTAGTGCAGCGGTGATCACAGTTGTCTCTGCCTGGAATAGTCTCTTCCTACAGCCTTATGTGTTTGGTCCTTCTAACCGTCTGGTGTCTGCTCCATGATCGCCTTTTCAGAGAGAAGGTTTGGAGGTGATTGTGTTAAAGACACAATGAATACTTTGTCCTGCCTTGTTTACCTTCTAAATGATTAAATTAGTTCATTGTTACGTAAACCAAAATACCCATGCTAAATCAGAGCGAAAAAGAGAAGATGTTAACGCATCTAAGGTCACCTAGGATTGGCAGCAATGCTGTCACGACTTCATCTAGTACGCTCTCTGGCTGAAAGGTAGCAGACATGTTCCTTAGTGTCCCTGTAACTTGGTTCTCCATCTCGGAAGAATAGAACAGTCAGGACATTGACCTTAGTGTGACTGAGTGTCCATTCTCAGAACAGGGCTGGTCTGAGAGTTCTCAAAATGATTTGACAGATGTGGCTTTGCATGTGTGAGCCACTGCCTGCGGAGAATCAGGAGCTCGAAAAGAGCTGCTGGAGGCCAGAGTGCTCGCACGTGTGTGGTCATGATGGGACCCACACTCGCGGAACTAGCTAGGGAGGAACTGCCCTGGTTAGGACTGAGCCAGGAGCCTGTACTGTCGCTTCAGCAGGAAGGCCACTGAAGGCATTGTTCCCAGAATGACAGTTCTGAAGAAACATTTTCATTTCGGGGATTTTCTCTTTAGGACAGTTGTGCTTTCTTCCCAGTTTTCAATCATGAAGAATGTGGCCCCCCTGGTAATGAGAAAAATATTTCGTTTGAAATATGAAACTATGGAGAAGTTTCATTGCTGCTCTTTTATCTGATTACGTGGCAAATAGAAGACTGGAAAAAAGGTTGCCAAACCTCCAAGATACTCCTTCCTGGACTAGGGAGATATGAAGACGCACCCGGGTATTCACGATGTTTGGGGTATGGGGGGGGGAGCCAAAAAACAGACGACTTAGAGACGCAGAAATCCAAATTATTTAGGAACGCAGGCAAGTATGGAAGAAAGGCACTTGGAAAGCTAGAAGGCAATCTCAGGGCTACGGGTTTGCCGCGGGTCCCTAGCACGCAAAAGAATCAAATCCAGCAAAGGCAGCCCAAAGCCGCGCAGGCTTAGACGGGAGGGCAATTTTTTTTTTTTTTTTGGTGTAGAAAAAAAAAAGAAAAGAAACAAATGAAAAGGCCGCTCCGCGTTTTTTCAAAGGCGCAGGGAGGGGGTGGAGGCGTCTCATGGGTCGAGTGCGCAACAGTGCCACCCAACGGCGAGAGAAACGGCCTGACACACATGGCGACGGAAAAGCC
>NW_024085046.1:0-1380 GCF_003009895.1 Hyaena hyaena | reverse complement strand
TTTGCCCTTACACTTGGTTTGCGCATATTGATTTTATAGTCTGACACTCTACTAAGCTGTATTTTTCATTTTAGGAATTGTTTCGTAGATCTGTTTCCATTTTGTGTAAGCAATTATATCAGTGCTACTCCAAGATTTTATTTTTGCCAGTCTATTTGATTTTGATTTTTTTTTTTTTTAATCGTACTGGTTAGGGCCTCCAGTAAACTGTTGAAAGGAAGTGATGAGAAGACACATGTTTGTCCTATTCCTGACCACAGAGAGAGGATATTGGACATTGTACCACAATTATAATGTCATATTAGGGTTTTTGTAGATGCCCTTTATCAGTTTAAGGGAACTATTCCCTCTATTCTTATTGAGCTGAGTGAGAAATTTTATGATCAACCAATGTTGGATATTTTTAATGCTCTTTATGGATAATATGGCTCTATTAACTCTTTTAATCTAGGGAATTATATATGTAACTTTTTGAATGTTGACCAAATCTCTCATACCTAGAGGTGACTCTTTTATATTTTCATATACTCAATTTGCTGACATGGTTTTAAGAAGTTTTGCATCTATACTCAGGGGGATCTTAATCTATACATACTTTTTCTTTTAATGCCTCTCCCAAATTTTGTTATCAGTATTTGTGTGGCCTCATAAAACAAATTGACAAATATGGATATATATATACAAACACACACACACATTTATGTAATTACACTTTTTATTTCATTATTTTTATCTTAAATGATTGATAGAATTTATGTACAAAGTCATCTGATATATCATTTGCTTTTTTGCAAGTTTTCTTGATGAACAGTTCAATTTCTTTAATAAATAATGAAAATTCTGATTTTCTTATTGTCTTTTTCAATGAAAGGAGGTTGTATTTTTTAAGAAATCTCTCATTTATCAAATTGACTGGTGTACAATTGTTTCTAATATTCCTTTCATATTCTATTTTCCTTTTAATTATAATTTTTCTTTGTTGATATCTCTTCTTTCATTCTTAACTTTGATATTTATTTTTCTTTTTCATCTAGATTATTTTTCCTGAATTTTTTTCCTACAACTTAATTAACATTTCTACATAACCAATTTTAACACTGGATTTTCTTCATTTACTCTCTCTTCTATTTTTTAGCCTCATTAACATTCACTACTTTTTCTCTTTTCTCTTTTCTAATTGTCCTTCTCAAATCTCTCCTTGTGGGATTAATCTTTTTTTTCTAATTACTTTTGTTTTCATTTTACTTTTTCTATTTCTTAAGGTCGAAAACTAAAACTTGGGTTTAGACCATCCTACTGTTAAGGATTAACTTCATTTTTCCTCCTAAAACTGTTGTAGCAGTCTCAACACTATTTTTTTTAATTTTTTTTTTTTTTTTT
>NW_024085045.1:0-1381 GCF_003009895.1 Hyaena hyaena | reverse complement strand
TCTCATTGCCATGTAGTATTCCATGGTCTAGATAAACCACATCTTCTTGATCCATTCATCCGTTGATGGACACTTAGGCTCTTTCCATGTTTTAGCTATTGTGGAGAGTGCTGCTATGAACATTGGGGTCCATGTGCTGATGGAGAGTCTTAATTGGGGCACAACCACCATACATATGGACACGAATATAGGAATGACAGGCCCAGCATGGAAATATTTTTAGGAGAAAAGATAGACAAAAATTACAAATCATGGAAAGGTTGTTAGAGTTCATATTTAGCCTTTAACTAGGGCTTTCAAAGTACCTTGAAAGGAAAAAATCCCACATGAGGGTGGTGTTTCCTTCATTATTGTTTTTTTTCCCTCACTTCCCAGGCTCAGGTTCCCCCCCCCCTTCCCCTGCTTCTGCTTCCTGGGATTATCTCCAAAGCAAACTATCTGTCCCCAGGTTCTTGTCTCAAGGTCTGCTTTTAGGAAAACCCAAACTCATGCACTGTTTAAAACCACATGGCTGCACATTAGGGAAAGTCAAGACTTTTATGACTTAATTATGGGATGGAGATAAGAAAATTTTGCTGCCCTTTCATTTGGAAGTTTCACTGCCTAGCCAAAGCGTCTGGGAAGTTAGAGCACACTCTGCTTCTCTTCCTCCTGACTGGCAGCAGCTCCCTCTCCAGGGGCCGCGTCAGTCTGTACTCCCCAGCTATAATGCCCAGAATCAAGCCAGATCAGATATAAAACTAATGGAGGACTATCTAATGCAAACATGCCACTAAAAAAAGAGACTGTTTTCTATCCTTCTTGGATTTGACCTGTGAAGCTCAGAAAGGCACATGGAAACAATCACAGTGAAAGGATTTCATGCAGTTTTGGGGGAAAAGCTTATTTATTCAAATTATTCTTTATATTTGGATCCCATCACTTTAGAAGATTTTAGAGAAACTCATAGGTTTTCTTTTCAAAGCTATAGATTTCTTGTTTAATAATAATAATAATAATAATAATTGTAAGGGGCACCTGGGTGGCTCAATTGGTTGAGGGTCTGACTTCAGCTTAGGTCATGATCTCATGGTGCGTGGGTTCGAGCCCCGTGTCAGGCTCTGTGCTGACAGCTCGGAGCCTGGAACCTGCTTCAGATTCTGTGTCTCCCTCCTTATCTGCTCCTCTCTTGCTCATGCTCTGTCTCACTCTCTCTCAAAAATAAATAAACATTGGGGCGCCTGGGTGGCTTAGTCGGTTAAGCGTCCAACTTTCGCTTAGGTCATGATCTCACGGTGCGTGGGTTCGAGCCCCACGTCGGGCTCTGTGCTGACTGCCAGCTCAGAGCCTGGAGCCTATTTCAGAGTCTGTATCTCTCTCTCTCTCTGACCCTCCCCTGCTC
>NW_024085044.1:0-1381 GCF_003009895.1 Hyaena hyaena | reverse complement strand
AAAACTGGACTGTCACTGGAAAAAACTCAAAGTTCTGTGAAGGGTGGGAGAAGGAGAGTTTTACACTTGGCAGTGATGGGCGGTATCCACCTGTCAGGAGCTTTTTGGCGAGGTGTCCTTCCCCTTCTTCTTGACTTTCACAGAGAAGAGACAGTGAGGGGGGTTGGCAGCAGGAATAAGCCGAAGGATAAGGTGTTGAAGGGAGGCTAGAGAACAACGTATAGTGAAGAGAAAGAAAAGGTGAAGGGAAAGTCGTAACTTTATCCCAGTGGGAGAGAAGAAGCTTTGCCTTTTTTATATTTTGAGAATAGCTTTCTGGGTATCTGAATGTTTGTAGGAAAAAAAATATAGTTTCAGGTTATCTCTATAACAATGACGTAGCTTAGCTTGGCTTCCTTGGCTGTCATGTGTATTTGGGCATTAGGAAAACAGTTTTGGTTTTTTTGGTTCCTTATAGTATCTGAAAAATCAAATTTCAGATTCCTTGGGAGATCCTGGGATTGGAAAGTCTGCTTTAGTACTTTTCAATTTTGGTCTTTTGGATTTGTAGGGGAATGTTTTAAAATATGTGTTTTCATTTTTGAAGAGAAGCTGATTGTTGTGTATAATACACACACCACCACCATCACCACCACCACCACCACATCATAATCTCATAAGTACTGATATGTGTTACTATCACATACTTCCATTCAGTTTCTGAGTTTATAATTCCCATTGAATTGACACCAAGAAGTATTATTTTTAAGTAATATAAGGTAATGAGAAAAGAATCCAAGGATCTTCATAAGTATGTGAAAAATTTCCATCAGCTAAAGACAAAATGTTATCACATTACATCAAAGATGCCCAATATTCCTATAAGAATGTGGTGGCAGAATAAATATTTAAGTCCCAAAGAGGATATTTGTCTGAGCTCTCAGCACCATATTTGCAAGGAGCAATTATACTTCGTGGTCTAAGTGAACACTCCCAATTTTCCCAATTGTGTGTTTTGCAGTTTCACTTTTAAAGCATTTGAGTCTGGTCTTGTGAAGATTATATTTAGTGTAATTGGTTCATAAGTAACCAAGAGATAATAAAAAATTTAATTCTACCTCTTGTTACTCCTTTAAATTTAATATGGTGTGAGAAAAAAATAAGTTTATTGGTGCTCAGAAAGCTTCAGGAATTTTCTTCTCATGTTAGTTCATATAGAGCCTAGATTTTAGATAGGGAGTCAGTTGGAAGGGGTGGGAGAATTGGCCAGGGGACAGAAAGGTCTTACTTGACCTGTTACCTTTAAATACTGCCTCACTCTCTCTGGCAAATGTTGAAAGCTTTTTATTTGCCTTCCTTTCAGGGATTTTTGTAAGCTCTTTACTTTTTGTATCCTTGTTGT
>NW_024085043.1:0-1381 GCF_003009895.1 Hyaena hyaena | reverse complement strand
CCTTCTTCATCCCTTGTTATTGTCTTTAATTTAAAGTCCAGTTTGTCTGATATAAGTATAGCTACTCCAGCTTTCTTTTGACTTCCCGTAGCATGATAGATATTTCTCCATCCTCTTACTTTTAATCTGAAGGTATCTTCCAGTCTAAAATGCGTTTCTTGTGACAGCAAATAGATGGATTTTGTTTTTTTATCCATTCTGCTACCCTATGTCTTTTGATTGGGGCATTCAGCCCATTTACATTCAGTGTTGTTATTGAAATATGTGGGTTTAGAGTCATTGTGTCCTTTGTGGGGTTCATGCTTGTGGTGGTGTCTCTGGTGTCTTCGTTCCTTGCAATACTTCCTTCAGAGCGTCCCCCTCAGGATTTCTTGGAGCGCTGGCTTAGTGGTGACAAATTCTTTCCATTTTTGTTTATTTGGAAAGACTTTTATCTCTCCTTCTATTTTGAATGACAGGTTTGCTGGATAGAGAATTCTTGGCTGCATATTTTTTCTGTTCATCGCATTGAAGACCTCTTGCCATTCCTTTCTGGCCTGCCATGTTTCAGTAGATAGGTCTGTCACCACTCTGATAGGTTTCCCTTTGTATGTGAGGGCCCTTTTCTCCCTAGCTGCTTTCAAAATTCTCTCTTTGTCCTTCTATTTTGCCATTTTCACTATGATATGTCATGCAGAAGATCAATTCAAATTATGTCTGAGGGGAGTTCTCTGTGCCTCTTGTATTTCAACTTTTACTTCCTTCCCCAGGTTGGGGAAGTTCTCTACTATAATTTGTTCCAGGACTCCTTCAGCACCTTTCCCCCTCTCTTCCTCTTCTGGGATTCCTATGATACGGATATTGTTGCGTTTGACCGTGTCGCTGAGCTCTCGAATTCTTCTTTCATGTTCCTGGATCAGTTTGTCTCTTTTTTTGTCAGCTTCTTGTTTTTCTATAATGGTGTCTTCTAAATCACTTATTCTCCTTTCTGCCTCTTCAATCGTGCATTGGAGGCCTCTAATTTATTATGTATTTCATTTATCCCTTTTTTTAATTCATCATGCCTATTTTTGTTCTCCATGTTGTTTGTAGCCATAGTTTCTTTGATGTCCTCTATGCTTTTTGCAAGCCCAGCGATTAATTTTATGATTATTTTTCTAAAATCTTGTTCAGTTATGCTGCTTATATCTGTTTTAAGCAGTTCATTAGCTGTCAATTCTTCTTGGAATTTCTTTGGAGGAGAGCTCTTTCGTTTCGTCATTTTGGTTAGCTTTCTCTCTCTTGTTAGTTTTAAAGACTTGTGATGCTCTCTGCACCTGTGAGCGCTGCTGTACCCAAGAGGACTCTTTGACTGTCCAGGGCCTATCCTTTCAGAAAGTGTTCTTTGAATGGTATCTCTTGG
>NW_024085042.1:0-1381 GCF_003009895.1 Hyaena hyaena | reverse complement strand
AAATAGGCTCCAGGCTCTGAGCTGGCAGTCAGCACAGAGCCCGACGCGGGGCTCGAACCCATGAACTGCGAGATCATGACCTAAGTGAAAGTCGGACGCTTAACCGACTAAGCCACCCAGGCGCCCCCACAAACTATATTTTAAATCAAAGACTATGTCAAGATATGGAGAAGGACATTGCATCATAATTAAGGGGTCCATCAAGAAGATCCAACAATTGCAAATATTTATGCCCCCAACTTGCTGTTATCACAAATATATAAATCAATTAATAACAAACATAAAAACTACATTTATAGTAATAATACATTAATAGTAGGGGACTTTCAAACCAACTTACCACAGTGGACAATTCAACAGAAAATCAACAAGGGAACAATGGCTTTAAATGACACACTGGATGTGATAAACTTAATGGATATATTTTATTTCATCATAAAGCATCCTAAAATATTTCATCCTAAAGCAGCAGAATATATATTCTTTCTGAGTGTACAAGGAGTAGTCTCCAAAACAGATCACATACTGGCTCACAAATCACCATTCAACAAGTACAAAAAGGCTAAGATCATATCATGCATATTTTCAGATCACAACAATATAAAATCTATAATGAGAACAATATAAAATTTGGAAAGACCACACATACATGAAGTTAAAGAAAACTCTACTAAAGAATGAATGAGTTAACCAGGAAAATAAAGAAGAAATTAAAAATCACGTGGAAGCCACCGAACAAACAAAAATCCAGTGAAGAAATGGGCAGAAGACATGAACAGACACTTCTCCAAAGAAGACATCCAATAGCCACCAGACACATGAAACAATGCTCAGCATCCCTCCTCATCAGGGAAATACACATCAAAACCACACTGAGATACCACCTCACGCCAGTCAGAGTGGCTAAAATGAGCAAATCAGAGGACTCTAGATGCTGACGAGGATGTGGAGAAATGCACACTCTTCTACACTGCTGGTGGGAATTTATATGAGTATAGCCCCTCCGGAAAACAGTGTGAAGGTTCCTCAAAACATTAACAATAGAACTCCCCTATGACCCAGCAATAGCACTGCTAGGAATTGACCCAAGGGATACAGGAATGCTGATGCATAGGGGCACATGTTCTCCAATGTTCATAGCAGCTCTCTCAACAATAGCCAAAACATGGAAAGAGCCTAAATGTCCATTAACTGATGAATGGGTCAAGAAGATGTGGTTTATCTATACAATGTAATACTACATGGCAAAGAGAAAGAATGAAATCTGGCCATGTGTAGCAACATGGATGGACCTTGAGGTGTTATGCTGAGCAAAATAAGTCAGGCAGAGAAGGACAGATACCATATGTTTGCATGTATAGGAGGATTAGGAGGAACTTAA
>NW_024085041.1:0-1381 GCF_003009895.1 Hyaena hyaena | reverse complement strand
TGAACTCCTTTCTTCCAAGGCTTCATAATTCCATAGCCGTGGGACTAGGGTGTAATGTATATCTTTAGAGAAAATTTCCTTTTGTCCGCCTTGCTCCTTATGTATCCTCAAACAAGGGATTGTGTGTGATAGAGGGAAGGAAATGGTGTGCTTAAAAATTTATATTTATATGACACCTTCTTCATACAAGATATTGACTTTAGAATTACATATTCATTATCTCACTTATTATTAATAAATTCCTTATAAGGTTGGTAGTGTTTCATAACTGAGAAAATGAGATGTTGAGAGTAAATGAAATTTCCCTTGGGCAAATAGGTAGTGTTACCACTCTTATTCAAACCTGCTCTGTCTGACTCTAGAAATGAAAGATTTTAATTCCTTCCTCTTAGGTCTTAGTTTCCAATTAGGGATTGAGTTTGATTGAGTCTACGGCCATACCACCCTGAACGCGCCCGATCTCGTCTGATCTCGGAAGCTAAGCAGGGTCGGGCCTGGTTAGTACTTGGATGGGAGGGATTGAGTTTGATTGAAACTGAGTTTTCAATTTAACATGACTCAAGTTTGTCTGGTTTGTCCCCATTCCAGTGAGAGACTGGGAATTGTGTTTCTCCTTAGTCCTTAGAAATGGGAGTATTTAGCCCTTCTCTTCAGTGGTGTGGATTTTAGTTCTTTATTCTCCTGCCCTAAAGTTACAAAACCTGGCCTAAGTCCTTAAGTAGCAAATGTGCCCAGAAAAGGAAACCTGGATATTCACCATAAAAGGGATCTTCCAAGTCTGGAATTATAGTTTCCCTAGTTCTTACTGTTTCCAGAGATCTAAAGTGTTTAAAATATAATTCTTGTACTTTAGGTGTTTTTAAACTAATTTTAGCCAGAGGACCTTTGACCTTTATGACCTACTCCATCCTACTTACTCAGAAGAGAATGTCTCATCCAGAGTCTTCACAATGTTTTGACCAGTTTTGGTTGTGTCATGTCCAATATTGACACGTTGTAGTAGTTTAGTCTTTCAGTTGTAGCACAAATGTCAACTTACACTTGGCACTTTCACCTTCAAATACATCCGCAGAGCAACATGGGTCTGAAGAACATTAAGCAGTCTTGGTACAAGACATCGTTGATGCCACAGGTTTTGTACTGATGATTCATGATTCCAGGACATACTGTGTCTTATAAACCTTTATGCTGAACTGCTTCATCCTGCTGTGCTCTATCTCTCTTATTACCATAAAAGCTCTTTCACACATTATATTTTTGAACTCCCATGGGTTCTAGGAAAAGAGATAAACTTATCAACTTCAATTCATCAGTGGGCAAACTGAGGTTTCTCTGGACAATTTTCATTTTAGCTCAGTTGATCACTGGTCTCAGTGATTTC
>NW_024085040.1:0-1382 GCF_003009895.1 Hyaena hyaena | reverse complement strand
CTATACATGCAAACATATGGTATCTGTCCTTCTCTGCCTGACTTATTTCCCTCAGCATAACACCCTCAAGGTCCATCCATGTTGCTACACATGGCAAGATTTCATTCTTTCTCATTGTCCTGTAGTATTCCATTATGTATATAAACCACATCTTCTTGATCCATTCATCCGTTGATGGACACTTAGGCTCTTTCCATGTTTTGGCTATTGTTGAGAGCACCGCTATGAACATTGGGGTACATGTGCTCCTATGCATCAGCACTCCTATATCCCTTGGGTAAATTCCTAGCAGTGCTATTGCTGGTCATAGTGGATTTCTACTGTAAATTTTTTGAGGAACCTCCACACTATTTTCCAGAGGGTCTTCAAAAGTTTACATTCCCACCAACAGTGTAAGAAGGTGATGTTTTAATTTTTTAAAAATTAAATTTGTCAATTCATATAAGTTCTTTCTGATTCCTCATCTATAAAATGAGATTCCTATAATATGTACCTCACAATGATGTTGTAATTATCACTTACAGATATAGTTTTATCCATAAGGTTCAGTGTAGGAAGTCCTTTCCCATACAAATGTTGTTTTTAGTAACGGTAACTAACATTTTTAATTTAATATTTATTATATACCAGACATTACATCAAGCACTGTTCATGGGTTATGTCATTTAACTTTAAGTGTATGTAATTCTTTTTTTGAAGCTTTATTTATTTTTGAGAGAGAGATAGAGAATGAACAGGGGAGGGACAGAGAGAGAGGGAGACACAGAATCTGAAGCAGGCTTCAGGCTCCAAACTGTCAGCACAGAGCCTGATGTGGGCTCGAACTCACGAACTGTGAGATCATGACCTGAGCTGAAGCCGGATGCTCAACTAACTGAGCCACCCAGGTGTCCTCTACCTATATGCAATTCTTCCTCTTATTATTATTATATTACAGATGACAAAATTAGGCTTAAATAAGTGACTTACCACCCAATGTCACAAGGAATGGCCAAACTGGAATTCAGAGACCAGAAACCTGAGTCAGTCTATGTTCTTAACTCTGCTACTCACAGAGGGGCCACATATATGTATACAAAGACTTTGAGGCTTTACTAAATTCTCTTTTTAGAAATATTTTTTTGTCAGGTTGGCTTCCATATAACACCCAGTGCTCATCTCAACAAGTGCCCTCCTCCATGCCCGTCACCCCCCTTCCCCTCTCCCTCATCCCCATCAGTCCTCAGTTTGTTCACAGCATTCAAGAGTCTCTCATGGTTTGCCTCTCTCCTTCTCTGCCGCTATTTTTCCCTTTCTTCTCCCCCATGGTCCTCCGTTAAGTTCCTCCTAATCCTCCTATACATGCAAACATATGGTATCTGTCCTTCTCTGCCTGACTTATT
>NW_024085039.1:0-1383 GCF_003009895.1 Hyaena hyaena | reverse complement strand
AAATAAATAAATTAGTTCACTATGTATTACTTTGGCCTGAGTGGATTTGCTGTTTTAAAAAATTAATTTATTTAAAAACATTTTATTGTTTATTTTTGAAAGAAAGAGAGAGAAAGAGAGAAAGACAAAGCATGAGCAGGGGAGGGACAGAGAGAGAGGGAGACACAGAATTCGAAGCAGGCTCCAGGTCCTGAGCTGTCAGCACAGAGCGCAATGCAGGGCTCGAATTCATGAACTGTGATACCATGACCTGAGCCAAAGTCTGACACTTAACTGACTGAGCCACACAGGCACCCCAAATTAATTGACTTATTTTGAGAGAGAAAGAATGCGAGCAGGTCAAAGAGAGAGACAGACAGACAGAGAGAAAGGGGGTGTGTGTGACCTAAGCAGGTTCCATGCTGTCAGCACAGAGTCCAACATGAGGCTGGATCTCCCAAACCATGAGATCATGACCTGAGCCAAAACTAAGAGTTGGACACTTAGCCAAGTGAGTCACACCAGGTGCCCATAGCTTGGGCACATTTGTAAAAAGGGAAGCAAATGGAAAAACCATTAACAAGAATTACATAAAATTAAAGAAATACATACAATGAATGTTAACGACATTGTCACCCTGGCTAGTAAGTGTTTTTGAAGTGAGCTAAAAAAAAAAGAATAGCTATTTTAATGAAAGAAATTTAACCATTAACACCTAAATCAACATTCACAACATGTTTCTAAATTGTGTTATTGTTTTTCATACCACTATATAAAACAATTATGATAGTAATAAGAGAAAATTGCAGTCATTTTTTGCATTTCCTAAGTTGTTTTACATCATATATATTTAAATATGTGTACACACACACACACAGTCACACACCCATAGAGATGATACCAAATATTAACCATTGGTCTGAGATTAAAACAACTTTGCCATGAGCTGACATATAAGGAAGCAGAAATATGAATAAGTTCCTGTATATTAAAGATTATTGCCAGTCAAGATAATTTGAGTAAGAGGGGCGCCTGGGTGGCTTAGTCTTTATAGGAAATTCTTTTTAAAAATGGTATTAGTCAATGATGCTAATCAGAACAAAAGAAAACAAACATGGATAATTGAAATCCGGAGATAATCTACATACCCTGCCTTTGGTAAACAGCATCTTTTTCTTCCTTCCTTCTTTTCTTCTTAACATTGACTATGCCAGAGTGACTAATGAATAATCAAATGGGCTGACAGGACTTTTTTATCTTCTCTTTCTCATTATTTGATAAAAAGAATACTGAATACAAAAATCATCAGCATAGGGGCGCCTGGGTGGCTTAGTCGGTTAAGCGTCTGACTTTCACTTAGGTCATGATCTCGCGGTTCGTGGGTTCGAGCCCCGCGTCGGGCTC
>NW_024085038.1:0-1384 GCF_003009895.1 Hyaena hyaena | reverse complement strand
GAACCGCGAGATCATGACCTAAGCGAAAGTCGGACGCTTAACCGACTAAGCCACCCAGGCGCCCCTAAAACGAAAACATTTTTAATTAAAAAAAAAAAAAAAAGATTCTCATTCTCTCCCTCTGCCTCTCCCCCCTCACTCTAAAATTTAAAAAAATCTAATAATTTATATATATTCTTTTTTGGAATTTTTGTATTTATAGCCATTCTGTAAGGTTCTTTCTGACACCAAATACATGGTGTTTTCCACACCATTTTTTATTTTTAAGTAGGTTCCATGCTCAACATGGAGCCCAACACAGGACTTGAACTCATAACCCTCAGATCAAGACCTGAACCAAGATCAAGAGTCGAACATTTAAACTGTCTGAGTCACTGAGGTGCTCCTCCACACCAGTTTTTAATTCTCTGAACACCACCTGGGTGTTTAGCGTTCAGTCCAATTCTGACGCTATGTGGAGTTAGTGCAGACCTCACCAGTGAAGGATTCAATCACAAAAGACTGCCCCCACTTCAGGTGCCAGTTACAAGTCCCAGTGTGCCACCTATATTTATACTCACCAGCTATAAACTCAGGGGTTCCCATGACCCCTTCTCCCAGTTTCAAGAATTTGCTAGAAGGACTGTTTCTTGATTTGCCCCTCTCTCATGTTCCCGCTTTGCTCATTTGTTTTGTTTCTTAAATTCCGTACATGAGTGAAACCATATGTATTTGTCTTTCTCTGACTGACTTATTTTGCTTAGGATTATACTCTCTAGCTCCATCCATGTCGTTGCAAGTGGCAAGACTTCATTCTTTTTTATGGCTGAATAATATTCCATTGTATCTGTATGCTACATCTTCTTTATCCCTTCATCTATTGATGGACACGTGGGCTGCTTCCATTATTTGGCTGTTGTAAATAATGGTGCAATAAACATAAGGGTGAATGTATCCCTCTGAATTAGTGTTTTTGTATTTTGGGGGTAAATACCCAGTAGTGTAATTATGGGATCATAGGATAGTTCTATTTTTAACATTTTGAGGAACCTACATAGTGTGGAAAATTAGATTTTGAGGCCGAAATGTTTTGATGCCTAAGATAAAGCTTTGCTTTTTTTTCTGCCAGATGCCTGAGGGCACTACTATCTAGGATGACTTTATTTTTTTATTTTTATTTTTTTTTACAAATAGTTTATTGTCAAATTAGTTTCTACATAACACTCAGTGCTCATCCCCAAAGTGCCCTCCTTCATGCCCATCCCCCCTTCCACCCCACATCCATCAGTCCTCAGTTTTTGTCAGCATTCAAGAGTCTCTCATGGTTTGCCTCTCTCCCTTTCCCCCACCATTTCCGCCCTTCTTCTCCCCCTTGGTCCTCCGTCAAGTTCCTCCTAATCCTCCT
>NW_024085037.1:0-1385 GCF_003009895.1 Hyaena hyaena | reverse complement strand
TTTGGCTCAGGGCATGATCTGTCAGTTTGTGATTTCAAGCCTGTATCAGGCTCTGTGCTGACAGTTCAGAGCCTGTGACTGTTCAGAGTCTGTGTTTCCCTCTTTCTATTTCCACTCCCCCACCCCACTCATGGTCTTTCTCTCTCAAAAAATAAATTAACATTTTTTAAAAATGTAAAAAATTTCCCCCTATCTGCTACCCCTCATTCATATTTAACACTATAGTTATCTATGGTGATAGCTTCCTTCCTGGAGCGGGTCCTCTATCTAAATTCTCTTATTGGGGTGCCTGGGTGGCTCAGTCAGTTAAGAGCTCTGCTTGGGATTCTCTCTCTCCCTCTCTCTGCCCCTCCCCTGCTCATGCTCTCTCTCTCAAAATTAATAAATAAACTTAAATAAAAACAGCTTTTGACTTTCAGCTCAGAGGAGGCTATGGTGCAACAGTCTTTGGTTGTCTCTTATCTGGGTTCATCCAACACCAGCTGCCTCCACCATGCTGCCTAAGTTCAACCCTAATGAGACCAAAGCCATATACCTGAGATGCACTGGTGGCGAAGTCGGTGACACGTCTGCCTTGGCCCCGAAGATGGGCCCACTGGCTCTGTCTCCAAAAAAAGGTTGTTGATGAAATCGCCAAAGCAATGGGTGATTGGAAGGGTTTGAGGATTATAGTGAAATTGACCATTCAGAAGAGACTGGCCTGGATTAAAGTGGTACCTTCTGCCTCTGCCCTGATGATGAAAGCCCTCAAGGAACCAACGATAGACAGAAGGAAGCAGAAAAACATTAAGCACAGTGGAAATACGACTTTTGACAAAATTGTCAACATTGCCTGATGGATGCAGCACTGATCTTTAGCCAGGGAACTCTCTGGAACCATTAAAGAGATTCTGGGAACCGCCCAGTCTGTGGGCTGCAATGTTGATGGCCACCACCCTCATGACATCATAGATGACATTGATAGTGGTGCAGTGGAATGCCCAGCTCATTAAGAACTACAAAGGAAAATATTTTAATAAAGGATCATTTGACAACCAATAAACAAACAAACAAATAAAATTCTCTTAGACATTTAGGGGGAAAGTCAAAGTTTTTCCTGAGTCTTTTGGTCTTTGATTGTTTTCAGCTCAAGGTAATCCCCATGCCAAACTGGCATTTCCAGAGTGATTCACGTTGAATCCCCCATCCAGCAATGTGAGTGTACTTAATGCCACTCAGTGTACACTTAAAAATGGTAATGATGGTATTTTATCACCATTAAAAAGTAATAAAAGAAGTTAAAGGACCTCTCTAAGGCGTCTCTCTCCCTGCAGTGTCCCTGGGATGATAAGATAGCTTTTAGACAACTTCCTGGAGATTTAAAATGCTCCAGGACTCTCAGATGG
>NW_024085036.1:0-1385 GCF_003009895.1 Hyaena hyaena | reverse complement strand
GTGACTTGATACCGCTTAAGACTTCCTTGGGAGTCTTATCTGGGTCAGGACTTGATACTGGACCCACTGCTAAGAGGAGCCTGAAATACCTCCTGGATGATGGAGATTCCTGGCCTCCTAAGGGAGGTATTCAGTCAGCACTATCTTAAAGTTATATCTATATTGTAAAAGGGTAAATGGTCAAAATTTCCTTTTGTAAGAGTTGTAAGTTAGGTGCCAACCTTCTGGCCCTTGTAAAAGCAAGTTCTTGCAGACTTGCCCCCTGAGAGCTCTTCTCAGGAAAAGCCACCTGTTAGACCCTCATTCCCTCCTTATCCAGGATTGTCAGAGATGAAAAATCTTCCCTTGAAAGGCAGGCACATCCAATGTATCTACTGACTAAAATGCTTCATGGTGAATTTGGCCCCATGAAGGTACCATTTTCCTTGCAAGATTTTAAGCAAATAAAAAGGACCTGAGCAAATGTGCAGACAACTCTGATCAATATATAGAAGTGTTCCAAAACCTAACCCAGGGTTCTGGGGGGAAAAAACAAAAAAGAGGCCGTTCCTAACAAAGGGGACTCTAACACTCTTTCACTGTGTTACTAATACTTTCCTGTTACTCTAACTGTAAGTGGGGGCTTCTCCCTCATTCATATCCTGGGTCCATGCCTATGATGATTAGAGCCAACTGTCTCTAGTTATTCTACCTCGAGATGGAAACTTTAAGGAATATTCCCAAGCAGTGCCAAAACTCCTCTTGTTTGGGCAAAGTTCCCTGTCTTCTCTAGCCCGAAATGGACTGCCTAATTCCAGCTGTTGGTGGAAACAACCTGGCGTCTGCTCATGTGTTCAAGTGGACAGGCTTTAGGACCGGACACCTCTCTCTCTGCCCTCTGGGCCTTTCTCTGCCTTAGGCTTTTAGGTACAATCTGGTCTCTTCTGCTTTCCCCTCCCCCTCCTTCTGTTTCTGACCACTTTGGGTGAGACATGCATAACTGGTTCCTATACCATCCTCAGTGCCTCAGGCACTGCAGGCTCCTCTTCCTCCCTCTGATGTCAGGGAACAAAGAGCACACCCTTTGGCCACCCACTTCAGATCTCCTCACCAGTGTCCCAGGTACAAACTGACAATAGGAAAATATGGATGATCTTTTAAGAAACTAAATTAGGTATTTAAACTAATTTAAGTTTGTTGGTTTAAACATAGAGTTATCAGCATTGAATACAAAACCTTTAATTCTATCTAGGTTTATTAAAGATCAAATAAGCTCATGTTAGTTATCTCTGTTGCAGTTTGTTAGCAAAAAGGTGACTTTAAATGATGGTTAATTCTTTCTCAAAGTTTTCATGGGTAATTGTTAAGATAGCTTTCAAAGTCTTTGGGAACCTGAAACTTACAGG
>NW_024085035.1:0-1385 GCF_003009895.1 Hyaena hyaena | reverse complement strand
CTCTGCCCTGACTCCCCCACTGGGCCCAGACAGGCAGGGATGGTGTTGTCCACGGACGAGGAGCCCTTGTATTAAATCCACTGAGAAACCCTCTACCGAGTCCAAGTTCCCTTTCCTCTCTGTGGACTCAAAGACCCAGAGTGAGCTCCGCAACCACTGTCCCAGCCTTCTAGGCAGGAGGAAAAGCAAAATTAAAATAATAAAATAAAATAAAAGTGATTTTAAAGAATTATATGAAACACTACTTTTCTTTTTGTCCCTGAACAACCTGGAGAATGTTTGGACACTTTCCTCGACATCGTCATTTTTGACTGATGACTCTTCAAATGTCAGATGTCTCTTCATGGAATGGTGCCAGGGACACTGTCTCCATTAGCTACAGAGGAGGTGCAAAGGGTCCTGTTTATTCTCAGGACAGGGCTGGGCCTGAATACGACAGAGGGAAGTGAGGTGAGGAGGGCAGATATCAGTAGTAACATTGCATTCCCGAGGGGGAAGCGGAGTCACTAAAACCACCCTGGTGTGTGACAGAAGCACAATGGGGTGGAACACCCTGGCCGGGAAAGGAGAACAGCTCTGCCTCTGTCTACCGGATCTGAGGCCAGTGAGTTAATTTCTGTGGACCTCAGTTCTATCACTTTCTAACTACAAGACCTTGCACATGACAACAACTGCTCTACCCACTTTCCTAGAAGGGCAGAAATATGACAAAACGTGTTGGAAAACTGCAGAGTAAAATGAGACTTTGATACATACCTGGGTTTTACCCCCAGTTTCACCTTTTTTTCTCTGGGCAAATCACCCAACCTTTCTGGAATATCTATTTCTTACCTGAACCAATAGCAGCATATTTCAGGGTAAGATGAAATCGATCTTCAACTTGCTTCATAACTACAGTCAGTGCTCTCATGAAGCTGGTTCTATCAAGGGGTCCTAAGCTTAGGCCCATAGGTCCATGTTAGTGTGAGGACCAAGTCTCTACATTGTAAATCTTAATTTCTTCAACAAAAACAAATTGTTAACTGGCTGTGAGCAAAGTGACTTTCTTTGACCAGCAACCATCTCCATCCTCAGGACTGAGCTCCCCCTGCCCAGGGAGGGGGAGGCTTGGAGATGCCTGATGTCACACAGCCCTACATAAGGGCCTCCTTTAGGCTCCTGTGGGCAGTTTGGAAGCAGCTGGAAGAGTGAATTACGTCCTGGCTTGGGATTTTTTTTTTTTTAAGTCAGACACAGACACAGCTGTTGAGCAAAATGCAGACTCCACAGAAACCCCAAAGCCTTCAAGCAGAGGAATAGTTTAGGTAAAGGTCTCAGAGTAGCTGTCTGGGTTCCGGCCCTTGAGACAGGGAGGCAGGAAGACACAGACTTCTATTACCTGCTGG
>NW_024085034.1:0-1386 GCF_003009895.1 Hyaena hyaena | reverse complement strand
CCTCCTAAATTGGAAGCACGACACTCCCTCCTATGCAGAGAAGTCCCAGGCTATGATTGAACTAATGCAGTCCATAACTCACACCCATAAACCTACCTGGACAGGCTGCCACCAACTCCTCCTGACCCTCTTTGACATGGAGGAACATCACCAAATTACCCAGGTGGCCCTAAAATGGTTAGAGGAGAATGCCCCAGCCGGGACGCTAGATACCCGGGCTATGCTTGGGCTCACTTCCCTGGCGAGGATCCCAAATGGGACCCAAATGACTCAAGTGTAGATGGAGAGCTTGCAAGGACTGAACAGTATCAAGAAGCCCTTCTAAATGGCATGAAGGAAGGGGGGAAGAAAGGCCATAAATATAGGTAAAACATAGAAGCGCTCCAGGGACCCGAGGAGAGCCTGAGCTAGTTCTATGAGAGACTTTGCGAGGCATTTCATCTCTACATTCCTTTAGATCCAAAGGTGCCCATTGGTCAGCAGACGGTCAATGCAGCTTTCATAGGCAAGGTCCATGGGGACATCAGACACCAGCTGCAAAAGCGACAGGGTTTCACTGGCACAAATGCCAGTCAATTGCTGGAAGTAGCAACTTACGTGCTTGTCAACTGTGACTTGGCGGCACAGAGGGAGGAACGTCGGAAGGTGCAGAAAAAGGCAGACCTATTAGCTGCTGCCTCGGTGGAGCGGTCAGAATGCTCCCTGAAAGGGGCCCTGCCGGGATGGGGCCAGGGCCAAAAAGGGGAATAGCAGGGAGGATCATCACACCTAGGACCAAAGTTAGGATGGAACCAGTGTGCTCACTGTCGTCAGGAGGACCACTAGAAAAATGAGTGCCCCCTGTGGCTGGGTAATTCTCAGCAGGGCCCCAGGCAGAAAGAAAGAGGCTGTGTGGTCCAAGGCCAGTACCAACCAGCATCATGGCATCGTGGGACCCTCAAAGATGATTTTGTGGGGCTGACCGCCATGGAGGAGTATGAGGAGGACTAGGACAGACCAGGCTCTATTTTGTTAGGGCCCCAAGAGCCTATGGTCTGGATGAATGTGGGGGCAGGGGCATCCCATCAACTTCATGGTAGATATTGGGGCAAAATACTCAGTGGTGACCCAACCTGTGGACCCCTCTGACAGAGACAAGACATCATTGTGGGGGCCACAGGCATTTGGACATGCTGTCCCTTCCTGCTGCCTTGGCGATGCAGTTTAGGTGGCCATGAAGTCATCCATGAACTCCTGTACCTCCCGAACGTCCCGTGGCTTTAATGAGCCAGGACCAATCAGGAAAGCTGCAGGCCCAGATAACTTTCAACTCTCAGGAACAAACTGCCCTGACCCTACAGAAACCAAAAGCAAAGATCATGACTTTCATGATTCCCCAGGGGGAAG
>NW_024085033.1:0-1386 GCF_003009895.1 Hyaena hyaena | reverse complement strand
AACAGATGGTGCTGGGAGAACTGGACAACAACATGCAGAAGAATGAAACTGGATCATTTTCTCACACCATACACAAAAATAAACTCAAAATGGATAAAGAACCTGAATGTGAGACAAGAAATCATCAAAACCCTAGAAGAGAAAGCAGGAAACAACCTCCTTGAACTCCACCACAGCAATTTCTTACTTGACACATCCCCAAAGGCAAGGGACTCAAGAGCAAAAATGAACTACTGGGACATCTTCAAGATAAAAAGCTTCTGCATGGCAAAGGAAACAACCAATAAAACTAATAGGCAACTGACGGAATGGGAAAAGATAGTTGCAAATGACATATCAGATAAAGACCTAGTATCCAAAATCTATAAGGATCTCATCAAACTCCACACCCAAAAAACAAATAATCCAGTGAAGAAGTGTGCAGAAGATATGAACAGACACTTCTCCAAAGAGGACATCCAGATGGCCAACAGACACATGAAACAATGCTCAGCGCCCCTCTTCATCAGGAAAATACAAATCAAAACCACACTGAGATACCACCTCACGCCAGTCAGAGTGGCTAAATTGAACAAATCAGGAGACTCTAGATACTAGCGAGGATGTGGAAAAACCAGCACCCTCCTACACTGTTAGTGGATATGTAAACTGGTGCAACCCTTCTGGAATACAGTATGGAGGTTCCTCAAAAAATAAACACTAGAACTCCCCTATGACCCAGCAGTAGCACTGCTAGGAATTTACCCAAGTGATATAGGTGTGCTGATGCATAGGGGCACATGGATCCCAATGTTCATAGCAGCACTCTCAACAATAGCCAAAACATGGAAAGAGCCTAAGTGTCCATCAATGGATGAATGGATCAAGAAGATGTGGTTCATCTATACAATGGAATACTACATGGCCATGAGAAAGAATGAAATCTGGCCATGTGTAGCAACATGGATGGCACTTGAGGGTGTTATGCTGAGCAAAATAAGTCAGGCAGAGGAGGACAGATACCATATGTTTGCACATATAGGTGGATTAGGAGGAAGCTAATGGAGAACGAAGCGGGAGAAGAAGGGGAAAAATAGTTGGGGAGAGGAAGGGAGGCAAATCATGAGAGACTCTTGAATGCTGAGAACAAACTGAGGACTGATGGGGGTGGGGGAGAGGGGAAGGGAGGTGATGGGCATGGGGGAGGGCACTTGTGTGGATGAGCACTGGGTGTTATATGGAAACCAACTTGACAATAAACTAAGAAAAAAATTTAAAAAATAAAAAATGGACTTTAGTTTATGATTATATATTAACATTGGTTTATTAGAAGACTGTTTGCATATTACTGTGACTATAAAAATTATTTTACAACCTGAAATAGGGGCGTCTGGGTGGCTTAGTCGG
>NW_024085032.1:0-1386 GCF_003009895.1 Hyaena hyaena | reverse complement strand
GCCTGGGGGGCTCAGTCAGCTGCGCGCTCCGCGCTCGGTTTCACCTCAGATCCCAGGGATCCAGCCCCATGTCAGGCTCCGAGCTGGGCGTGGAGTCTCTCTCTCCCCCGTGCCCACTTTCTCTCTCTGTCTCTGCCTCTCACTCTCTCAATGGATGAATGAGTGAACAAAAATGAATTAAAAAAATACACAGTTCAGTGATAATGAACAGCCCACGTCCTTGTGGTCACTGACCTAAGAATACAGTTTGAAAACTTAGCAAAAGAACAACAAAATAAACCCCAAGAAAGTAGAAGGAAGGAAACGACAAAGGAAAAAGCAGAAAGCAGTGACTTTTTTAAAAGAATCAGTTGAGGTGTTCAACAAAACATATCGTGGCGCGTGCCTGGGAAAGTAGGCTCTGGGAAGGTTAGCAAAGAAAAAAGACAGATGTCACGAATATCAAGAGTACAGGACTATAACTACAAGGTTTTAAGATACAAAACGTTCTGAATAATCTTGTGCGGGTGAATGGAAAACTTAGAGAGGGCAGTGGCCTAGAGAAAGGCCCCTGAGGCTGCCCCCGAGAAATCCCGACTCTGAGTCTGGAGAGCCCGGCCTCACCGTGATGGAGAAGACGCGCGTGACAGACGGGCGCCCAGCCTGCTTGCTGCCGCCAGGACACAGGAGGACGGACACAGAGGGTAACCGTCCAGTCCTGTCCGTGAGCACAGATGGCGTAACCTAGCGAGAGGCCAGGAAATCCGATCTAGAAAATCATCAAAATATTCGTAACAAACCATTGCGTTGAGACCAAATAGGACGACTCCGGGAATGCACACATTAGTAGAAAAGATATTTACACTTTACCAGTGGGTTAAAGGAGAAGCAGCATTATAATCTCAGTAGGTGCAAAGAAAAGATCAGATAAAAGTCAACACCCATTCGTGGTTTGTAGAAAATAAAAAGAGAAAACCCACTTCTTTTTTTTTTTTTTTTTTAAGATTTTTATTTTTAAGTAATCTCTCCACCCAACATGGAATGCGACCCCACGACACCAAGATCAAGAGTCACCCGCTCCAGCAACTGAGCCAGCCAGGCGCCCTGAGAAAACCCACATCTTAGCAAACCAGGAGCAGAAGGAACGCCTTTCGCCTGGTCAGGAATATTTACCAAAACCTGTATCCGTATATACTAACGAGACATAGTAAGCTTGTCTTTTAAAATCAGGAGCGAGGCATAGACTCCCCGCTTTCATTGAGCTCTCCATGGAGATATAGAATTCCACCCAGCACAAGAGAAAATGAAAGTATGGGGCAGGGGCAGATACAGGCCCTTCTAAAGGGAAAATATTAACATAGAAATAAAAATATTAATTTTTCCCAGGGTGCCTGGGGGGCTCAGTCA
>NW_024085031.1:0-1386 GCF_003009895.1 Hyaena hyaena | reverse complement strand
GGAGTCACAGACTAAAACAGGCTCCAGGCTCTGAGCTGGCAGTCAGCACAGAGCCCGACGCGGGGCTCGAACCCACGAACCGCGAGATCATGACCTAAGTGAAAGTCGGACGCTTAACCGACTAAGCCACCCAGGCGTCCCAAGGATGGCACTTGTGATGAGCACTAGGTATTGTATGTAAGTGATGAATCACTGAATTCTACTCCTGAAACCAATATTGCACTATATGTTAACTAAAATTTAAATTAAAAAATATAAATATAAATGTGTCCAGTCACCTAGGCTTTCCAACCCCCTTAAACATTTCTGGCACTTGTTCCTTCTCTTGCATGCTTATCAAGAATTCAGTCCTATATCACCTTTATCCTGGATAATTCCTATCCCTTTCAGTCCTAATCAACTTTACCTGGCACCCTTCATCTTCTTATCCATTTCTGTATGATAGGTTCAGTTCCATATCACCTTCATCTGAATTGACACATTCTTTTTGTCCAGTTCCCCTACTACCAGTTAAATCCCATATACCTTTACCTGGATCATCTCTATAGCCTTCTCATTCTTTTCCCCACCGGTAGGCCTCTAACAGCCGCTTCCATGCCTCTTATTTTTGCTGATTGAAACAATTCCATAAAATTAGTTATCTGTCCAATGTCCCAACATGATACAGCTTAAATACTCCCAAAACTTTCAGTGCCCCGTTGTATACAGCCAATGCCCACTTCTGGTCCACAGGGCCCTGCTTGATTGGGTCACTTTTTGCTTCCTCAGCCTCAGCTTGCCTGGGTGGGACTCTGCAACCAGCATGACACCTGCCCGTCCTGGCTCCTTTCTCTCCTTTCCCCCTCACTGCCTGGCCAGTGCCCCTGGCCCATTAAGACGTGGTCCTCTCTCACTCTCTTATTCTTCACTTGGAGATGGAGGAGAGGGGAGGTGACATTACTGCTCCAACAGCCAGAGGTAGCATTCACTTTGGAAATTGAGAGAATTGGAGGTGTACATTCCCATATGGGTGCTGAGAGAGGGCTGGGTTCTCAGAGTTGTTTTTGAGGAGTGGCAGGTAGGTTGTTTTTAGCTGTGAGTTTGCCCACTTGAGTGGTGTTCACTTCATTTTGATGATTTTGTAGGAAAATTTTTGTGTTCTAATGAAGAAGTTTGGAACAGATGATCAAGACCAGAGAAATTGTGGTGTGGAAAATGGAGAGCTGTTGGTCAAAGGATCTAACTTTATATTTACAAGATGGGTAAGTTCTTTTTTTTTTTTTTTTTTTTTTTTTTTTTTTATTTTTTTTTTTTCAAGTTGGTTTCCACATAACACCCAGTGCTCATCCCCACAAGTGTCCTCCTCCATGAAGATGGGTAAGTTCTGGGGACCTAATAACCAGCACG
>NW_024085030.1:0-1386 GCF_003009895.1 Hyaena hyaena | reverse complement strand
TGACAGATATATTTAGAACTCTACATCCTGAGGCCATGGAATTCACTTTCTTCTCAAGTGCGCATGGCACATTCTCCAAGATAGATCACATACTGGGACACAAAAGCAGCCCTCAATAAATATAAAAGAATTGAAATCATACCATGCACACTTTCAGATCACAATGCTATGAAATTTGAAATCAACCACGTGAAGAAGTCTGAAAAACTTCCAAAAACATGGAGGTTAAAGAACACCCCACTAAAGAACAAATGGGCCAATCAGGCAATTAGAGAAGAAATTTAAAAATATATGGAGGCAAATGAAAATGCAAATACAATTCAAACTCTATGGGATATGGCAAAGGCAGTCCTAAGAGGAAAGTACATTGCACTCCAGGCCTATTTCAAAAAATTAGAAAAAGCACAAGTACAAAATCGCACCTAAAGGAACTAGAGGGAGAGCAACAAGAGCACCCCAAACTCAGTAGGAGAAGAGAAATAATAAAATTTAGGGTAGAAATACACCATATAGAATCCAAAAAAACAGTTGAAAAGATCAATGAAACCAAGAGTTGGTTTTTTGAAAAAATAAACAAATATGATAAAACTCTAGCCAGGCTTCTCAAAAAGAAAAGAGAGAGCACCCAAACAGACAAAATCATGAGTGAAAATGGACTCATTGAAACCAATCCCTCAGAAATACAAGCAATTGTCAGGGGATACTATGAAAAATTATATGCCATCAAACTAGACAACTTAAAAGAAATGGACAAATTCCTAAATACATACTACTAAAATTCACATGGGAAGAGATAGAAAATCTGAACAGACCCATAATTAGTGAAGAAAATGAATCAGTTATCAAAAATCTCCCAATAAACAAGAGCCCTGGGCCAGATGGCTTCCCTCAGGAATTCTACCCAACATTTAAATCAGAGTTAATACCCATTCTTCTCAAGTAATTCCAAAAAGTAGAAATTGAAGGAAAACTTCTGGACTCATTCTATGAAGCCAACATCACTTTGATTCCCAAGCCAGACAGACAGCCAGCGGAAAAAAAAAAAAAAAAAAAAAAAGGACTACAGGCCAATATTCTTGATGAATACGGATGCAAAAATCCTCAACAAGATACCGGCAAGTTGAATTCAGCAGCACATAAAAAGAATTATCCACCATGATCAAGTGGGATTCATTCCTGGGTTACAGGGCTGGTTCAATATAGTTGCAAATCAATCAATGTGATACATCGCATTAACAAAAGAAAGATAAAAATCATATGATCTTGTCTATAGATGAAGAAAAAGCATCTGACAAAATACAGCAACCCTTCTTAAGAAAGACCCTCGAGAAAGTCGGGAGAGAAGGAACTTACTTAAACATCATAAAAACCATCTGTGAGAAGCCT
>NW_024085029.1:0-1386 GCF_003009895.1 Hyaena hyaena | reverse complement strand
GCAGACGAGCCCATTCAGACTCTGTAGGCCTTTGGGGACCTTATGGGTGCCCACCTGTGGAGCCACAGACTCGATCCTGGCAGGCAAGCCAGACCGAGTCGCACATTCACACTCACGTACACACCAGAGGTGATTGCATTCCCTCCCACAGAATTCCTACAGATGAGACTAAAAACAATGACAAAGGACCAAACAGGTACGGAAGTGGCTACAAAACAGGTTTACAGGTTACAGATGTGGCCACACGGATGGCTCGGTGTGCCCCGGGGCAGGAAATAGAGCTGTCTCCAGCCTTCCACTTAATCCCCCAGACAGAAGTACATGTGCGTTCAGAATTCAGATGGTAAATTGACTTACCTCCAGAGGTTTAGAAAGGTGACTCCCAAGGATTAACTGGGACCACTTTTGGGGGCGGCAAAAAAATGACAAGAATGTTTCGCTCGGTCCCAGGACATCTTCAGGAACCAGGGAGGCTGCAGGCGAATGAGACCGGAATCTGGAGATCTGAGGTCTCCATAATCTTGGTGGGACCTCCAAAATGTTCTGTCGAAAGACACAGAGACCAACGGAGACCACTGAAGCCGAATGAAGGGAGTCTTTATTACTGGCCGGGACCGCACAGGGTTAACACAGAGCTCTAAATGTGCGGGCCCGTTATCTATTTGAGGAAAAGGTTGTCATGAGCCTGTCTAACAGGTTGAAAGGCCTGGTCAACAAACTTCACAATGATCTGGTATCCATCCGGGATTGCTACAGGGGACGGGAGTCCTGGTGGAAGAGATCCCATAGTTTCAGTAGTAACATTTATGGCCCTCAGATCTTGCGAAAACCTCCATTTTCCAGATTTTTTTCTTTATAACGAAGATAAGGTGTTACAAGGACTACGGAGAACTCTATATGACGTGCTTCTAGTTGTTCAATTAGTTGCCTTGCTGCTGATCTGTTTTCAGAGGTTAGGAGCCATTGTTCAACCCATATAGGGTGAGGAGACTTCCCGACTATGGGGTCAGTAGCTAGTGGAACAATGGCCCCTTCTCTAACCTATTTGACTAGGATAACGGAGGAAGGGGAGGAGGTGGTTTGGGGGGCCGTTCCTTGAATGTGTCTATTTGTTGAAATGAAGTTTTTCTAGCCTGGATGGGGAAGGCCCAGTTGTTTGATGTTACTGTTGAAACCTTCGTAGTGGTGGAGTTGGGGACAGTCCCTGAGTCCACCTTATTATCATTTGGAGGGGAGTGGGCTTGAAGAGAAAAACGGAGCAATTTGTCGAGGAGATACCTTTACCCCCTGTTTGGTAATGCAATGAAAGGAGATTGTTTGTTGATTTATTTATTTATTTATTTTAAATGTTTTATTTATTTTTGAGAGAGAGAGAGAGACAGCGTG
>NW_024085028.1:0-1387 GCF_003009895.1 Hyaena hyaena | reverse complement strand
AGCCCCGCGTCGGGCTCTGTGCTGACTGCCAGCTCAGAGCCTGGAGCCTGTTTCAGTCTGTGACTCCCTCTCTGTCTGACCCTCCCCTGCTCACGCTGTCTCTCTCTCCTAGAAATAAATAAAATAAATAAATAAGTAAATAAATAAATAATAAAAGAAAACAAAACAAAACAACAACCCTGTTTTTGGCAACAGGGCAGATAGATAACCTCAAAACTCTGGAGCAAACTAGAGATGCCCAGTAGACCGCAGGAAGCGTCTTTTAACTTGTGGCAAAGATCAAAGTGCGCGAGGGAGCGCTGTGTCTGGAAGGACATCCTTGGATCCCATCATCCGGGTGGGAAGCGGTGTCAGAACAGGATTCGCTGCAGCGCCGCACGTTACAGCAAAACGCCAGCGACGCGCTGGCTGTCTGTCCCTAGAGGGCTTGTGGGAGACCAGTTAAACCATACTCAAAGGTGCCTCAAGAGAAGTAGCCATCCAGAAGCACAGGTGCTCTCCTGCAGCCTATTCAGGCGAAGTAATGGCTCAGGGACACGGGTCTGATCACAATCCACCTGCTGAAGATTGGTTATGGTTCCCATTGTCGTGCAACTAGAGACCGTGTTGTCCTCTACAACCTGTGGCCTGCGGCCTGCACTCTGGGTCCCCCACCCTGCCTCCGCTCCGACTCCAGCACCCTCCCCCCCATGCCGGACCCACACTGGCCTTTTTTCCACATGGCCTGGAATGCCCCCTCCCGGTATCTTTCATGGGGTTAACTCCCACTCATCCTACAGCGCTGAGCCTGAGTGGCCCCCAGGTCTGGGAGAGGGGCCTCTCCCTGGGGCCCCAGAGGTCCCTGGGCTTCTGTACCAGCACTGACGGTGCTGAGGGACAAGGTGCCCGTCTCCTTGTTTGAGCCTCAGTCTTTGAGCGCCTGGGGGGCAGGGACCTACTTGTTACTCGTAGCTCCTGCATCCGGCTCAGTGCTTGCTGGGGACAGAGGAGGCATCTTCTGACTCTGAGAAGCAAAGGGGAGGAGGGAGAAGGCTGGGGAAAGTTCCCTGCAGGAAGTGGGAACCAACCTGGATCTGGGTGAGGATGGCGAGGGTGTCCCAGGCAGGACAGTGGCAGCGGCAAAAACGTGGAGCTGAGATGTTGAGAGACGCTCCGGACACGGTAAAGCCCACAGAACCGGGGGGACGGTTGAAGGGGAGACACGGGCCCGGGAGTCAGGGAGCCTGGTTCCCCCTGCAAGGCCTGGCACTGGAAGGTCTCTTCAGCTTTCTTTTTTTTTTTTTTTTAATTTTTTAAAAATGTTTTATTTATTTCTAGGAGAGAGAGAGAGACAGTGTGAGCAGGGGAGGGTCAGAGAGAGAGGGAGTCACAGACTGAAACAGGCTCC
>NW_024085027.1:0-1387 GCF_003009895.1 Hyaena hyaena | reverse complement strand
TAGGAAAAACTTGAGTTAAAATACTCTAAGAGAAACTCGGTATCTTTTTAAGGGCATGTACGAATCTTTGGTAGTTTTTAAATTTTCCTTCCCCAACTTGCCTGCTTCTGTTTACTTTTTAGTGCCTTCAGAAAACTGTTCCATGCATTCTATCCATGTTTTTCTTCATTGATTGGGAGAGTGAGAGTGGATCATTCTTATTCCATCTTATTTGTAACTTAGTTAACTCTAATTTTAAAAAAAAATCTTGGCATGGGGAAAAAATATATATGGAGAGAGAGTGAGTGAGAGAGTAGTACAATGAGCTCCTTGTACTTAGTCCGCTAAAATAATGCTAGACTACTAGTACTTAGGCATATAATGTCACTCACCAAACTACAAAATAAAATATTTAAATACAATTGAACACATACTCATATCTCATCTATAAGTATTTTATTATATATTTCTGAATAATGCAGGCTTTATCAAGTACAACCTTAATACTATTGCCAAAAGACTTACAATTAATTCCTTATATTATTGCAGTGACTGTTTAAATTTACTTAACCATCTCATAATTTTTTTCTGGTAGGTCCATGCTAATCAGGGATCAAATAAGGCCAACGCCTTGCATTTGACTGGTACACCACTTACTTTGTGGCACTTCTAGAATCTGATGATGAAATGTGTATTCTAATGTGTGTGTGTGTGTGTGTGTTTATGTGTGTTCTTCTGTGACAATTATGTATTGTCTTGCATAAACACATTTCTAGAAACTCACAACCTGTTAAAGATGAACTTTGAAAAAATATACAATTTCAGTTGACTTATAACTAATAAAAGGAGTTAATGAGTAATCAACAACTCCAGAAGATAAAACAACTCTGGCGCAGATGACTCACTAGTGAACTCTACCAAACATTTATTTTTTAATGTTTTTTTTTCAATTTCCATGGTTTATTCATTCTTAAATAGATTTTGATTTTTAAAATAGTTTTAGGTTTACAACAGTATTGAGCAGAAGGTACAGATATTTTCCCCATAAATTCCCACACATGCACAGCCTCCCTAATATCAACAACCATCCATAATGGGTGTGGGCACTTGTTAAACTCAATAAACCTATATTGGTTAATAAATAAGCCTTTACTGGTTCAGTATTATCACCTAGATTCCATACTTTACATTATGATTCACTTTAGGTGGTGTATGTTGTATGGGTTTTGAGAAACGTGTGTCATGTAACTACCATCATAGTATCATACAGAATATTTACACTGCCTTTAAATTCCTCTTCTCTATCTGTTCATCCCTGCCTCCTTCCAACCCAACTCCCAACCCCTGGAAACCTCTGCTCTTTTTTAAAAATGTTTTATTTATTTTTGCTAAAGAGATAGAGACAGCA
>NW_024085026.1:0-1388 GCF_003009895.1 Hyaena hyaena | reverse complement strand
AGGAATATGCTTTTCCTGATGAGGTATCTGTATTCAGAATAGGGGACTGATACGGAATATTGTGAGGCCTGGTCAATCCCAGCAGGCTTATGCCCAACATGAGCCAATGGTAGCAGAAGGAGATCCCCGTTTTCATTTCTCATGGCAGGAGCTGCAAACATTGCCACTTCCTTGCTGTGTTTGCCATCCTGAGAGGCGGTTCGGCTCCGGGCAGCCTCGTGTGCTGGGCTCAGCATGGAGCTCAGAGTCTGCTTGGAGTTCTCTCTCTCTCCCTCTCTCGTTGCCCCTCCCCTGCTCATCCTCATGCTCCAAGTCTCGATTTCCTCTCAGATCATGATCTCAGGGTCGTGGAATGGAGCCCCACACCAGGCTCCACACTGACAATGGGGAGCCTGCATGGGATTCTCTCTTCCTTCCTCTCCTTCAGCCCCTCCCCCGTCATGCTCTCTCCCTCTCCTTATTAACAAATTCAGTGAGCCCAATAAAGTGGCATCCCAATATAATCAGTATACATAATTTTGGAGTGATACAGTGGAACCTGTACTAAAACATACAGACCAATCAGACCCTACTGATATCACTAAAAAGTTAAATTTTATTCCAGAATGATCTAAGAGACTGGTTACCTAAACCTCTCAATTAAAGGAGTAAGAAACTGAGGACCAGGAAGGTAGAGAAAAGCTCCAGGGCAGAATTCAGGGCACAGCTGTGGCTCATATCCTGGACTTTTGAGATCCTAAAATGATACTCCTTCTACCCCTCTATTCGGGTAACTCACTTTCTTCTCAATAAGAAATATGGGAAAGGAAATGATGCACATCATTCCTTTGGTTTAATTCTCTTAACTAAAAGTTACTATGCATCAGGCATATTAAAATAAGTTTGTTACGAATGCAAAACAAGAGCTCTTTAGTTTTATCATTTTATTTATTTCTTTATCTTTATTTCTTTGTTTTCCTCTTTTGAGAGAGAGACCAAGCAGGAGAGGGACATGACGAAAGGGACAGAGGATTCCAAGTGTGCTCTGTGTTGACAGCACAGAACCCCATGTGGGGCTTGAACTCCTGAACGGTGAAATCTGGACCCTAGCCAAAGGTGAATGCTTAGCCGACTGAGCCGCCCATGTGCCCCAGTTTTACCATTTTAATGAAATAACCTGAACCATGTCTTTTCTTCCCGTCCTTCCAGAAATACACTAAAGAAATTTAAGAAATAAACAAACGATTAAACAAAGAAGGACTAAGAGGACAAAGAGCAGGAAAGAGGATCCCAAAATGACATCTGAAATCTGGAGGACAGAAAGATTTGTAGCAGATGACAGATACTTAGCCAGATTTTAAAGTAGGCATTGAATATATACAGAGCAAACCACCCCTAGAATCACAGAA
>NW_024085025.1:0-1388 GCF_003009895.1 Hyaena hyaena | reverse complement strand
TGACTTAACTACTACGCGCAGTTCAGGTTTGGAGGACCAAAAAACCCAGTTCCAATCTACAAGGTTATATTACAATCTACTATCTGCATTTGGAATTGATCACTCCATCTTCAGTTTTTTCCCTAGCATTGTGCTTTCCCACCCATGTGTTTTTTTCATTCTTTTCTGTGTTATAGTTTGTTGCACATGTATTTCCTCTATCAGACTCTAAATTCCTTGGGGTCAAGCCTGCAGCACCGTTACTTGTGATCTGCACCTAGAAATCACTCAATACATTGTTCTTCGAATGGAGAATTTTGATAGACTGAGCCAAACTTTGTAGATGCCTTTTGATACGTTTTCATGCCAAATGTACAGCTCGTTAGAGGAATACAGTTACCACATAGTTACCTGTTTTCTTGGTATTGATTTGTAAGGTAAGGATGCACAAATACGAGATTTTCATTTGTAGTTGAAAGTGTGAAGGTTGACAGAAGGGTGAATGAGATCAAGATTGAACTAAACTTCTCAAACTCCACATATGAGTGAAATCGTATGATATCTGTCTTTCTTTGACTTAATTCGCTTAGCCCCACATCAAGCTCTGTGCTGACAGCTCAGAGCCTGGAGCCTGCTTTGGATTCTGGGTCTCCCTCTCTCTGGGCCCCTCCCCCACTCACACTTCCTTTCTCTCTCTCTCTCTCTCTCTCTTTCTCTCTCTCAAAAAAATAAACGTTAAAAAAAGTTATTTAGGGGCACCTGGGTGGCTTAGTCGGTTAAGCGTCCAACTTTCGCTTAGGTCATGATCTCACGGTTCATGGGTTCAAGCCCCACGTCGGGCTCTGAGCTGACAGCTAGCTCAGGGCCTGGAGCCTGCTTCAGATTCTGTGTCTCCCTCTCTCTCTGACCCTTCCCTGCTCATGCTGTCTCTATCTCTCTCTCAAAAATAAATAAAACATTTAAAAAAATTAAAAAAAAAAAAAAAAAAAGACCCCTGTTGGTTTCTGTGCTCACAGCTCAGAGCCTGGAGCCTGCTTTGGATTTGGATTCTGTGTCTCCCTCTCTTTCTCTGCTCCTCCCCTGCTCGCAATCCATCTCTCTCTCAAAAATAAAATAAAACATCAAAACATCAAATAAAATGTACATGAATGTGTGACTGAGCAAACTGCATATTTCCTCTTTCCAATTTGCTTTCCTTTATTTGATTAAGTGAGGAGATGGGAGCAGAGTGCTTTGCATTGTGTCAACATATAGTACACGCTTCATAAACATTAGCTTCTACGTTCCCTTCTTTTTTTTTAAAAAAATATTTTTATTTATTTCTAGGAGAGAGAGAGAGAGAGAGAGACAGCGTGAACAGGGGAGGGTCAGAGAGAGAGGGAGATACAGACTCTGAAATAGGCTCCAGG
>NW_024085024.1:0-1390 GCF_003009895.1 Hyaena hyaena | reverse complement strand
CGACCAAGGACCTCAAGATTCAGGGTTGGAATCCTTAGTTTTCACATTGGCACATTGTAACTAATCATTAAAAAATCATAAATGATAATTTATCCAGTTTTGGTGTAGTATCAATATAGAACATCCACAGTTATCTGAAAAGGCTTTTAAAGTACTTCCTTGTCCAACTACGTACCTGCTTAAGGTAGCTTTAGACCAAAAACTTTGAGATCTGTGGTATTAAAAAAGAAATATATTTATTGGTATGATAGTTTGAGCATGTAAATAATAAAACAAATCTGGAAGTGATTAGTAATTAAAATATTGATACTTTTAGAGATTATTAATATGAGCTAAATAAAAGCAAAATCTAGAATTAGTTTTCATATATTATGAAGGACAGACCCCAAATTTTTAAGCAGCTGTTAATTTCTCTTCAAGGATAGTGTATTTAGGGGTGCCTGAGTGGCTCAGTTGGTTGAGTGTCTGACTCAGTCTTGGCTCAGGTCATGATCTTATGCTTGTGCGATCCTGCCCGGCATTGGGCTCTATGCTGACACTATGGAATCTCCTTGGGATTCTTTCTTTCCCTCTCTCTCTCTCTCTCTCTCAAAATAACTAAACTTAAGGAAAAAAGGGGTGGTGTATTTAACTTCCTGTAATGCAAGTTGGATTTACCTTCAGTGATAAGGGAGATACAAACAGTTGGAAGTTTGCAAAGCCAGATTTATATTTTTCTGGGTTCTTTATATTAAGTTTGATCAAAATCATGCATTTCATAACTGTTGAGTATTTGGCTAGCCAACAATAGTATAGTTATGGTTCTTCTTTCACTGGTGCTTTGTGTTTGTTTTTTTACTGTTTTGCTTTCTTCAATCTTTTTTTTCTTTCTGTTCAGTTTTAAGTGGAAAAGAGGGTAAAAAGAAGATGAGGCTTCCTAGACCTTGAATCTTGGGATTTACCTTGGGGTGGGTGGTTCTGTAAGCTATGAAGCTGGACTAGTGCCAGTATTAATGAGTAGTAGTACCTTAGTTACTTTAACAGTAATAGCTTTAATAAATCAGTCTTCTGGATTTTCCATGTGAGTGTGTCTATGTAAATTTGAAACCTGAAACTAGCCTACACTTAGTAACAATTTATTTTAAAAGTACTGATTTTAGATACTTTCTTCCTCTTTTAAGTTCACAAATTGGTCATTGTCATTGTAGAAAAATGGCTTTGTTTTAAACGTTGATCATGAAAGTGTAGGGAACATAATGAGTAGTACTATTTGCAAGGGCTTTTGTTAACTCTTATCTTCTGGAGTGGCAGCAGAGCATGAGGGTATGGAGAAAAACTTCAGCTTTCCGGATGAATTTACGTGCACAATTCCTTACAGTCATGAAGAAAGGAAAGAAACGAGAAGGTGATT
>NW_024085023.1:0-1391 GCF_003009895.1 Hyaena hyaena | reverse complement strand
GTAGTGTCAGTCTTGCTAGAGTAGATAAGCTGTTGCCAGGCACAGAGGGGCAGGGCTTGGTGTGGGTGGTCCCTCCTAAATTGGGGACGGGAGACGGATGTTGTGCTGTTCTCTGAAGTCCCAAGGTGTTGGTGATGGGGAGAAAAGTGACAATAACCCAATCTCTTCTCCTTAGACTGGGTCTCAAACCGTGCTGTTCAGGAAGCCCTCACAGAGTAGCCAGGGAGGTCAGTTTGCCCTGCTTGCGGTTCTCCCATGGCTTCTAGGTGCTTGGCTGAGATTCAAAACCCGAAGTTTTATAGGAACCCTCTCTGCATGGAAGCTGTTCTGCTGTAGAGCCACTCCACCCTGCTGATGAGAGGCCTTTGTCTGGCTCCTGCAGGGTCCTTTGTCCTTGGGGAGGCAATAAACCTTCTTCTTGCAGTCCTCTTCCACTGAGCCCCTGAGATCTGTGCTGGTGCTCTGGTGCCAGCTCCCTCCCCTCCTGGAGTGCACACCAGGGCTCCTAGATTCAGTCTGGAGAAAGTCACTCACTTTTGACACTTCTGAGATTCAGCTCCCAAGGCTGTTTGCAAAATAGAAACTGGCGCTCTCCATATTTCTTATTCCCTAGTCTGTAGTCCAGAGACGTTTTCCACACGTGCTAACTCAATGTTGACTTTTTCCAGTACTCTGTCTTTCTATCCCTTTTGTCTCTGTACAGAAAGGGACCCCTCCCCCACCTGGCTATGCTGTTTTATCTCCCCCAGTTCACATGTACACATTGTTCCTGCCAAGCTGTCTCTCTACACTGTGGATATCCTTTTGCCACTCCACAGATCAATTTCTTGGGTGTTCCAAGTGATATGATCTCAATGCCGCTGTGTTTGAGGGTCAAAGAAAATCTCTGCACTCCTACTTATTCATAATCTTAACTCCATCAAATTTATTTTTTTACTGATGTAATATTCTTGAAAATCTATGCTGTACACAGGATCTCATACTTATGTTCAAAAATGGGAAATATTATATTGTTCTATTTATTCTCAACACAAACACTTAGCTTTTAGTAGTTTCATATTATATTTCAATTTAGTTATATTTTATCAAACATAGTTTAAAGAAAGTAAACATTTGGGTGTTACTATTAGCATTTTTAAATAATTCATTTGTAATTAAATATTTAGTGGCAATTTATCATTTACTCAGTCAATTCATTAATCACTGACTCAATTATTAATTATTGTCCAACTCAATATTCTCACCTGTTAAATGAGAGTAATATTCTCTAACCCATGGAACTTTCATGACATAAATGAAGAGATTTATATAATTTGAATTCAAATCCTAGGAAAAGGGAAAACAATTAAATTGTTGTTAAGACCATATGAGTGTAGCACATTGTTAGCATG
>NW_024085022.1:0-1391 GCF_003009895.1 Hyaena hyaena | reverse complement strand
TTGAATGCTGACAAAAACTGAGGACTGATGGATGTGGGGGGGAGGGGGGGATGGGCATGGAGGAGGGCACTTTGGGGATGAGCACTGAGTGTTATGTAGAAACTAATTTGACAATAAACTATTTGTAAAAAAAATAAAAAATAAAAAAATAAATAAAAATGAAATCTAAAAAAAAAAAATAATTACAGGGTCTCTCCATCAGGAAGAACTAACAATCATAAATGTCTATGCACTGAATACGGGAGCACCTAAATACTTAAAAAAATTAATCACAAACAGAAAGTCTTATAGATAAGAATATGCTAATAGCAGGGGACTTTAATACTCCGCTTTCAGCAATGGATAGGTCACCCACAGTAAATCACTAAAGAAATAATGGACTTGAAAGACACATTGGACCAGATGGATCTGACAGACATATATACTCTACATCATGAGGACAGGGAATTCACTTTCTTCTCAAGTGCGCATAGAACATTCTCCAAGATAGATCACATACTGGGACATAAAACAGCCCTCAATAAATATAAAATAATTGAGATCATACCATGCACACTCTCAGATCATAATGCTTTGAAACTTGAAATGAATCCCAGGAAGAAGTCTGGAAAACCTCCAAAAACGTGGAGGTTAAAGAACACTCTACTAAAGAATGAATGGGCCAATCAGGCAATTAGTGAGGAAATTAAAAAATATATGGAAACAAATGAAAATGAAAACACAACAATCCAAAATCTATGGGATGCGGCAAAGACATTCCTAAGAGGAAACTACATTGCTCTCCAGGCCTATTTCAAGATATTAGAAAAAGTGCAAGTCCAAAATCTAACAGCTCACCTAAAGGAACTAGAGGCAGAGCAACGAGAACGCCCTAAGCCCAGAAGAAAAAGAGAAATAGTAAAAATCAGAGCAGAAATAAACAACATACAGACCAACGAAACAATTGAAAAGATCCATGAAACCAAAAGTTGTTTTTTTGAAAAAAATAAACAAAATTGACAAACCTCTAGGCAGGCTTTTCAAAAAGAAAAGAGAGAGCACACAAATAGACAAAACCATGAATAAAAATGGACTTCTTACAACCAACCCCTCAGAAATACAAGCAATTATCAGGGAATACTATGAAAAATTATATGCCAACAAATTGGACAACATAGAAGAAATAGACAAATTCCTAAATACATACTGACTACAAAAATTCACACGGGAAGAGATAGGAAGTCTGAACAGACTCATAACTAGTGAAGAAATTGAATCAGTGATCAAAAATCTCCCAACAAATAAGAACCCTGGACCTGATGGCTTCCTTGGGGAATTGTTCCAGATGTTTAAAAAAGAATTAATACCAATTCTTCTTAAGCTATTCCAAAAAATAGAAGTCGAAGGAAAAC
>NW_024085021.1:0-1392 GCF_003009895.1 Hyaena hyaena | reverse complement strand
TTGGACTTTTGAACGTTCTAAAGTCCTTCCCCATTCGTTCTCCTCTGTACAACCTGCTGAGTTGTGGGCTATTTATTTAGTTTTACAAGATTTTCCTCAACTTCCTGTTAACATTGTTTCAGATTCTCGATATGCTATTCTCTCTTGTCTACAGCTTCCTCAGGTTTCATTGCCTATAACTCTTAAGACAGATATTGACAAATTGTTTTATCAGGTACAACAATCGCTTCTACGGCGTTCAAAATCAATTTTCTTTACTCATATCTGTGCACATTCCGCCCTTCCTGGACCCTTATCATTTGGAAATGTTACAATTGATGCATTACTTTTTCCTATAGAAGCAGCAAAACAAGAACATCATCTGCAACATACCAATTCTAAAGGCTTAAAAAAATATTATCCTATCACTCGCAAACAAGCTTAAAATATTGTTCGCTCTTGTTCCATATGTGCGCCTTTTACCTTACCATTTACCCCACCGGGTGTCAACATAAGAGAATTACAAGCAAATCAGATATGGCAAATGGATGTAATTTTTATTTCATCTTTTGGACAGCAAAAATGTGTTCATCATACTATAGATACATGCACACATTTCCAATGGGCTACTGCATTACATTCTGAAAAAGCTGACGCTGTTATTACTCATTTATTGTCTTGTTTTGCAATTATGGGAGTACCAATTGAATTAAAAACTGATAACGCACCTGTTAATCAATCTACAAAATTAGCTCACTTTTTATCCCAATATCATATAACTCATACTTTTGGCATCCCTTACAATAGTCAAGGACAAGCTATCATTGAAAGAGCTAATCATACTTTATGTGAATATACTGAAAAAATAAAAAAGGGGGAACAGGAGAGATTTAAGAAACCAAAAGACATCTTGAATAAACTTTACTTACTTTAAATTTTCTGAATATTTGGAGCAAAGAAAATCTATCAGCATCAGAATTGCATTTTTGAAGGAAAGAAGAGGATAAGAAGATCTTGAAAACACTCATTTGGTATAAAGATAAAGAGAAAGTTTGGGTTCCAACATCACTGATATATTTGGGACAAGGTTATGCTTTCATATCTGTTGATAATTTTAGGTTTTGGGACCCAACTTGATTGATCAAGATTCATAATGGATGACCGCTTTGTGCGAAAATTTGAAGAGCTTTCTGCACAGCAGAGCTTTACATTCCCTACCCGATCTGCGTCCCCTCCAACATGGGGGCAACTGAAGAAGCTTGCACAGGAGGCTGAGAAAACTCTTGTTAATACTGGGCAACCTTGGGGCGCCTGGGTGGCTTAGTCGGTTAAGCGTCCGACTTTCGCTTAGGTCATGATCTCGCGGTTCGTGGGTTCGAGCCCCGCGTCGGGCTCTGTGCTGACTGCCAGCTC
>NW_024085020.1:0-1392 GCF_003009895.1 Hyaena hyaena | reverse complement strand
AAGAAGAAGAAGAAGAAGAAGAAGAAGAAGAAGAAGAAGAAGAAGAAAGAGGCCAAAGCTGGAACAGAACAAAAAACTGGGAAAGAGCCAGAGGCTGGTTCTTTGAATGGATCGACAAAATGGATAAACCTTTACCAGACTAAAAAAAAAAAAAAAGTAAGTGACTCAAGTGAACAAAATCAGAAATGCAAGAAGAGAAATAAAACTGACACCACAGAAATATATGGGATAAGAGGGAATATTATTAAAAAATTAAGTACCAATAATTTGGAAACCTAGAAGAAATACATAAATTCCTAAACACACATAACTTGCCAAAACTGAATCAGAATGAAATAGAAAATTTGAACAGATGGATTACCAGCAATGAAATTGGATCAATAATCAGAGAATTCTTAAGTAACAGATGTCCAGGACAAAATGGTTTCATGGGTGAATTCTACCAAGTATTTAAGGAAGAGATATCACCTTTTCATCTCCAACTGTTGCAAAAACAATAAAGGAAGGAAAATGTCAAAATTCATTTTATGATGGTAGCATTTCCCTAATACCAAAACCAGATAGATACAGTACAACTAAAAGAGAATGACAGCCCAATATTTCTGATACACAGATGCAAACTTTTCTCAACAAAATATTAGTAAACAGAATCCACCAATACATTTAAAAAGTCATTCACCATAATCAAGTTGGGTTTATTTGTGGGATACCAAATTGGTACAATATTTTCAAATCAGACAGTGTGATGTGTTACGTCAATAAGATAAAGGATTAAAAATACATCATTTCAATACATGCAGGAAAAACATTTTACAAAACACAACATCCATTCATGTTAAAAACCCTCAACAAAATAGGTTTCATGGGAACAAAACCTTACCTAATACAGCTTGAATATAGATAAATAAAGGCACAGCTAATATCTTACTCTAGGGAAAAACTGGGAATATTTCCTCCCAAATAAGGAATAAGACAAAGATGTTCATTATCAACAATTTTATTCAATGTAGGTCTTAAGGTCCTAGCCATAGCAATGAAAGAAGGAAAAGGAATAAAGGCATCCAAAATGGTAATGAAGGAATACCTCACGCCAGTCAGAGTGGCTAAAATAAACAATTCAGGAGACTAGAGATGCTGGTGAGGATGTGGGGAAACGGGCACCCTCCTACACTGTGGGAATGCAAACTGGTGCAGCCCCTCTGGAAAACAGTATGCAGGTTCTTCAAAAAATTAACAGTAGAACTCCCCTATGAGCCAGCAATAGCACTGCTAGGAATTTACCCAAGGGATACAGGAGTGTTGATGCATAGGGGCACATGTACCCCCATGTTCATAGCAGCACTCTCAACAATAGCCAAATCATGGAAAGAACCTAAGTGTCCATCAACGGAT
>NW_024085019.1:0-1393 GCF_003009895.1 Hyaena hyaena | reverse complement strand
ATTGTTTTCTTGGATGTCTCCCACCCATACAGGTGAGCTTCTCTTACACGGTCCAGTGTTCATCAGAGAGCCCAGCAACAGCATTTTCCCTGTTGGTTCAGAGGATAAAAAAATAACTTTAAATTGTGAAGCAAGAGGCAACCCTTCACCTCATTACAGGTACAGTGGAAAGCTTGAAAATCTAAATTAAGAAATAACAATGTGGCCATTAGGATTTTTGTGGTTTTTTGCTTCAATATATGTATGGCATCAGTAAGAAATAATACATGAAACTGCAGCTGTTTGCTCTGTTCAGCAGAGCTGATACATAAACATTGGATCCATACTGTATATATTTGATTCATTATTCATTTTACAATGAGATTCCTTGTTTTGAAAAAGACAGGGCAGAATCTCTTAAATAAACAAAGTATTTTCACTGACTTATAGTGTAATTTAATTTATAAACTCATTAGTTTATGTGCAGTCGTTGGGAACATATCCATGGTGGGGATAAAATTAAATGTTCCAAAGGTAATCAGAAATCATAGATTTTCAAAAAGTACTTTTTGCCATTTGTACTTCTTTGTTTACCATTTTACTGAGCACGTGTTTGAAGGTTCACTCAGAGGAATAAAGTACGTTTTTACTAACATTTTCATTTTTCTTGAAGAGAAATTATATTAGTTTAGTAGACTTTTTTTTCACATAAGAATAATACTTGTTCACTGAAGACCTTCAAACATCACAGAAAAGTATAAGGGAAAAAATGGGGACAAAATATGAATTCCCATCAGCTTAAGATAAAATATTAACATTTGGGGTTTTGGTAGATGATTTGGATGCGATGGGTATTTACTTTTAAAAAAATTACAGGATTAGCTATTTTTACTGTTATGTGTGCTCAGGTGACCCAATTTAATGAAGAAATGAATTATTTATAAATAGCATATGCTGCTTTCATGTAAGTGGCAATGAGAAAGTGCTCGAGGCACCTTGAGAACAACATGCTCTTTTGAATACTGTGAGCATTTGTCTCAAAAACACTGTTTACAATATTAGTTTCTTGGCAAAACCCTTCTGTAATCTGCAGAACAAGCAAACTTCAGCCTATGTTAATAAAATTCTAAGTGTTGAGAGTAGCAGTGTAGACCTTATTGAACTTCTATTGTTTTCTTAATCCACGTAAATAATAGATGCCAACATTCATTGTCAAATTAGGTCAGCATCGGGTTAGAAGCTAGACCTTTGTATTTTTGCATCTGTAAGTAATTAAAGTCAGTTTCTTTCAATAATATTCAAGGACATATTTATTGAGCACCTGTTGTGTACTTTCAGTAGCATAAAAAATAATCCCAGGTTACTGGCCAGAATTGACAGAGGTACTAAGTTTTCTCTCTGCCTCTTCCTCACT
>NW_024085018.1:0-1393 GCF_003009895.1 Hyaena hyaena | reverse complement strand
GCAAGGTTGCATGATATCTGAATAATTTGAAGACTGGTGATTTGGAGGCCGTTTGCATTATATAGGTTCATTCGTCAAGAGCCTAGTAAAAACAGCCAGTCTCGTTGGCATTGAAACCTACTCTTCCCTATGGCGCTTTTCCTGTAACATTTCGCATGTATTTTAAAAATTACTCCACAGCCTCCTGATCTGTAGGACCTGCCTTAACACGGCTCGTCATGCAGTGCCTCTTGAAATGTGCAAGCCCGTTAGCACTGGCTGTTCAGTGTTTTAACATTTTCCTCGTCTGGTTAACATGACTCTAAATTTTGCATTTCAGCTTCACAATATCCTATCTTTTTTTTGGGTCTTCATTTCACAAATCCCCAACTTCAGCTGCCTTTCCACCTTTTCATTGCTTCACCACACAGTATAAAAGTTACTGTTAACACTTTCTTGAGTGGCCTCGTCTACAGACCAGTGAATTTCTTACTCCTTTTGGATGTGCCATATTGTTGATTCATTAACATTGAACTCAGAGCTAATAGCAGGATAACTGACGACTGAATGGAGCTCATCTATCTAACACATGCATCTTCTTTAAGGCACATCATAGCCTTCTTGCACTTAGCAACACTGGACAGCACGTCAGCACTATGCGTAGTGGCCATTTTCCTTTTTTTTAAGCTTATTTATTTTGAGAGAGACAGCACAAGTGGTGGAAGGGCACAGAGAGAGGGAGAAAGAGAGAATCCCAAGCAGGCTTCTTGCTTAGCGCAGAGTGTAACGTGGAGCTTGAACTCACAAAACCATGAGATCATGATCTGAGCTGAGTTCAAGAGTTGGACGCTTAACCGACTGAGCCATCCAGGCGCCTTGGGGGCCATTTTCGACAAGAAAGTCACCACCAACAAAAATCACAGAAATGCAAAAAATGTGGACCCAAATAGTGAAAAGGCACAGTGACACCTTGTTTGACATCAGCTGGTAACACGCATGTTGAGAGACTCAACTATTTTTACCACTCTCTACATGTCTTCAATGTGGCAAAAATGCTACAAGTATTCATTTTTGGAGTAACAGATTTTAGTGAATGGGTGAATTCAGAAATATTGAGGATTGCTTATAAAAATATATAGATATAGAATACAGATATATAGTATGTGTACGTATAATATATTGTATATATCTGTGTGTGTGTGTGTGTGTGAGAGAGAGAGAGAGATAGCCCCTGAATTTAAACAGTTTGACTTAGAATTCCTTGACTGTATGATGGTGCCATCAACTGATACATGTTCAGTAGAAACTGTAATTCAGATAATGAATTTTGATCTTTTTCCAGGCTAGCGATAGACCTACACTACAATATTCACTCCTGATGCCGGGCGGTGACAGCAAGCCACAGCTCCCAGTC
>NW_024085017.1:0-1393 GCF_003009895.1 Hyaena hyaena | reverse complement strand
AAAAAAAAGATAAAAACCATATGATCCTGTCAATATATGCAGAAAAAGCATTTGACAAAATACAGCATCCCTTCTTAACAAAGACCCTCAAGAAGGTCGAGATAGAAGGAACTTATTTAAACATCATAAGAGCCATCTATGAGAAGCCCTCAGCCAACATCATCCTCAACGGGGAAAACCTGAGAGCTTTCCCCCTGAGATCAGGAACACGACAGGGATGTCCATGCTCATCACTGTTGTTCAACGTAGTGCTGGAAGTCCTAGCATCAGCCATCAGAAAACAAAAGGAAATAAAAGGCATCAGAATTCGCAAAGAAGAAGTCAAACTTTCACTTTTCACAGATGACATGCTACTCTACATAGAAAACCTGACAGACTCCACCAGATGCCTATTAGAACTGATCCAAGAATTCAGCAAAGTTGCAGGGTACAAAATCAATGTACAAAAATCGGTTGCATTTTAATACACCAACAACGAAGCAACAGAAAGAGAAATCAAGACACTGATACCATTCACAATTGCACAAAAAAACCATAAAATACCTAGGAATAAACCTAACCAAAGATATAAGAGATCAGTATGATGAAAACTATAAAAAACTTATGAAGGAAATTGAAGAAGACACAAAGAAATGGAAAAACATTCCGTGCTCATGGATTGGAAGAATAAATATAGTTAAAATGTCATTACTACCCAAAGCAATATACACATTCAATGCAATCCCAATCAAAATTGCACCAGCATACTTCTCAAAACTAGAACAAAGTATCCTAAAATTTGTATGGAACCACAAAAGACCCCAAATAGCCAAAGTAATATTGAAGAAGAATACCAAAATGGGAGGCATCACCATTCTAGACTTTAGCCTCTACTACAAAGCTGTCATCATCAAGTCAGTATGGTATTGGCACAAAAACAGACACACAGACCAATGGAACAGAATTGAGAACTCAGAAGTGGACCCAAAATTATACAGCCAACAAATCTTTGACAAAGCAGGATAGAGTATCCAATGGAAAAAAGACAGCCTCTTTAACAGATGGTGCTGGGAGAACTGGAGAGCAACATGCAGAAGAATGAAACTACATAATTTTCTCACACCAAACACAAAAATAAACTCAAAATGGATAAAGGACCTGAATGTGAGATAGGAACCCATCAAAATCCTAGAGGAGAAAGCAGGAAACAACCTCCTTGATCTCAACCGCAGAAATTTCTTACTTGACACATCCCCAAAAGCAAGGGAATCAAGAGCAAAAATGAACTACTGGGACCTCATCAAGATTAAAAGGTTCTGCACAGCACAGCAAAAGAAACAATCCATAAAACTAACAGGCAACTGACGGAATGTGAAAAGATAGTTGCAAATGACATATCAGATAAAGGGTTAAT
>NW_024085016.1:0-1393 GCF_003009895.1 Hyaena hyaena | reverse complement strand
TAACCAAAGATACAGGAGATCTGTATGATGAAAACTATAGAAAACTTATGAAGGAAATTGAAGAAGACACAAAGAAATGGAAAAACATTCCATGCCTGTTGGTCAGAAGAAAAAATACTGTTAAAATGTCATTACTACCCAAAGCAATCTACACATTCAATGCAATCCCAATCAAAAGTACACCAGCATTCTTCTCAAAACTACAACAAACTATCCTAAAATTTGTATGGAACCACAAAAGACCCCGAATAGTCAAAGTAATATTGAAGAAGAAAATCAAAACAGGAGGTATCACCATACCAGACTTTAGCCTCTACTACAAAGCTGTCATCATCAAGACAGTATGGTATTGGCACAAAAACAGACACATAGACCAATGGAATGGAATAGAGAACTCAGATTTGGACCCAAAAGTGTACAGCCAACTAATCTTTGACAAAGCAGGAAAAAATATCCAATGGAAAAAAAGATAGCGTTTTAACAGATGGTGCTGGGAGAACTGGACAGCAACATGCAGAAGAATGAAACTCGATCATTTTCTCACACCATACACAAAACTCAAAATGGAAAAAGGACCTGAATGTGAGACAGGAAACCATCAAAACTCTAGAGGAGAAAGCAGGAAACAACTTCCTTGATCCAACAGCAGCAATTTCTTACTTGACACATCTCCAAAGGCAGGGAATCGAGCAAAAATGAACTCTTGGGACCTCATCAAGATAAAAAGCTTCCGTACAGCAAAGGAAACAATCCATAAAACTAACAGACAACCGACAGAATGGGAAAGGATAGTTGGAAATGACATATCAGATAAAGTGCTAGTATCTTAAAATCTATAAGGAACTCACCAAACTCCACACCCAAAAAACAAACAACCCAGTGAAAAAATGGGCAGAAGACGTGAAGAGACACTTCTTCAAAGAAGACATCCAGATGGCCAACAGACACATGAAACAATGCTCAGCATCCCTCCTCATCAGGGAAATATAAATCAAAAGCACACTGATACCACCTCACACCGGTCAGAGTGGCTAAAATGAACACATCAGGAAACTCTAGATGCTGGCGAGGATGTGGAGAAACGGGCACCCTCCTCCACTGTTGGTGGGAATGTAGGCTGGTGCAGCCCCTCTGGAAAACAGTGTGGCGGTTCCTCAAAAAATTAACACTAGAACTCCCCTATGACCCAGCAATAGCACTGCTAGGAATTTACCCATGGCATACAGGAGCGCTGATGCATAGGGGCACATGGACCTCAATGTTCATAGCAGCACTCTCAACAACAGCCAAATCATAGAAAGAGCCTAAGTGTCCATCAACGGACGAATGGATCAAGAAGATGTGGTTTATCTATACCATGGAATACTACATGGCAATGAGAAAGAATGAAATC
>NW_024085015.1:0-1394 GCF_003009895.1 Hyaena hyaena | reverse complement strand
TATCAGTCAATGTGATTCATCACGTCAACAAAAGATAAAAACCATAAGATCTTGTCCATAGATGCAGAAAAAGCATTTGACAAAGTACAGCATCCCTTCTTAAGACTCTAGAGAACGTCGGTATAGAAAGAACCTACTTTAACATCATAAAAGCCACTTAAGAGAAGCCTTCAGCTAACATCTTCAACGGGGAAAAACTGAGACCTTTCCCCCTGATGTCAGAAACACGACAGGGATGTCCACTCTCACCACTGTTGTTTACATAGTGCTGGAAGTCCTAGCATCAGCCATCAGACAACAAAAGGACATCAAAGGCATCCGAATTGGCAAAGAGGAAGTCAAACTTTCCCTCTTCGCAGATGACATGATACTCTACATCGAAAACCCGACAGACTCCACCAGAAGCCTTCTAGATGGAACTCATCCAAAAATTCAGCAAAGTTGCAGAGTACAAGATCAACATACAAAAGTCGGTTGCATTTTTATACAACAATAAGGAAGCAACAGAAAGAGAAATAAAGAATCCGATCCCATTCGCAGTTGCATAAAAAAAAACCCTAAAATACTAGGAAAAAACAACCAAGAATACAAGAGATCTGTATGATAAAACTACAGAAAACTTATGAAGGAAATTGAAGAAGACACAAAGAAATGGAAAAAACATTCCATGCTCATGGATTGGACGAATAAATATCAATAAAATGTCATTACTACCCAAAGCAATCTAAACACTCAATGCAATTGCAATCAAAACTGCACCAGCATACTTCTCAAAACTAGAAGAAACTATCCTAAAATTTGTATGGAACCTTAGAGGCCCCAAATTGCCAAGGTATTACTGAAAAATAAATCCAAAACGGGAAGTATCACCATCCCAAACAGCCTCAATACTAAGCTGTCATCATCAAGACAGTATGGTATTGGCACAGAAGACACACATAGACCAATGAAATAGAATTAAAAACCCAGAGCTGGACCCCAAGGTATACAGCCAACTAATCTTTGACAAAGCAAGAAAGAATATCCAATGGAAAAAGACAGCCTCTTTAACAGATGGTGCTGGGAGAACTGGAGAGCAACATGCAGAAGAATGAAAGTAGATCATTTTCTCACACGGTACACAAAAAGAAAATCAAAATGGCTATAGGACCTGAACGTGGGACAGGAAACTATCAACACCCTGGAAGAGAAAGCAGGAAACAACCTCCTTGACCTCCACCGCAGCAACTTCTTACTTGACACATCCCCAAAAGCAAGGGAATGAAGAGCAAAAATAAACGATTGGGACCTCATCAAGATTAAAAACTTCTGCACGGCAAAAGAAAAAACCCACAAAACTAATAGGCAACCAAAGGAAAGGGAAAAGAGTGTTGCAAATGACATAGCAGATACAG
>NW_024085014.1:0-1394 GCF_003009895.1 Hyaena hyaena | reverse complement strand
TACAGACTCTGAAATAGGCTCCAGGCTCTGGGCTGGCAGTCAGCACAGAGCCCGACGCGGGGCTCGAACCCACGAACTGTGAGATCATGACCTAAGAGAAAGTCGGACGCTCAACCGACTAAGCCACCCAGGCGCCCTGAGGCATACACAGTCTTAAAAGTATCACCTCACAGATGACTTACCAAGCACAAACGACAGAAGGGGACTCTACGGTGGATAAATCTGGAAGATGCCACCTTAAATCAATGGTCAAATTTAACATCACCAATGGTAAGGAAAGCACCCTCTGTGGTGAGGAACATCACTTAGGAAGTACTCTCACCAAAAACATTTCATCAGGGGGCACCTGGGTGGCTCACTTCAATTTCAGCTCAGGTCATGATCTCACGGTTTGTGGGTTTGAGCCCCGTGTCAGGCTCTGTGCTGACAGCGTAGAGCCTGGAGCCTGCTTCAGATTCTGTGTGTCTCTCTCTGCCTCTCCCCTGCTTGCACTCTGTCTCTCTCTCTCTCAAAAATAAAAAACATGATAAAAATTTTTCATCAGTATCTAAACAGTGAGGGGCGCCTAGCCAGCTCAGTCTTGGCAGAGTGTGTGACTCTTGATCTCAAGGTCGTGAGTTCGAGCCCCATGTTGGGGGTAGAGATTACTAAAAAAAAAAATAAATAATAATAAATAAACTTAAAAAAAAAAAAGAATCCAAGCAGTGGAAACCAATTTCACAAATCCAAATTAAGATATTCTACAAAATAAGTGTCTAGACAGAAACATCAATGTCATAAAAACCAAAATGGGTGGAGACCAGTTCTAGGCTGTAGGAGACCGGGGACCCGACGGCGGAGTGCAGTGAGTGATCTTGAACTGTGAGACAAGGAGGGTGTTATTGCAACAACTGGGGTAAATTGCACGTGGACCGTATGTCAGAAAAGAGCTTTTAAAGTGTGTTTCTTGGGGCGCCTGGATGGCTCAGTTGGTTGAGCTCTGACTTCGGTTCAGGTCATAATCTCGCAGTTTGTGAGTTCGAGCCCCGTATCGGACTCTGTGCTGACAGCTCAGAGTCTGGAGCCTGCTTCGGATTCTGTGTCTCCCTCTCCTCTGATCCTCCCCCACTCATGCTCTGTCTCTCTCTCTCTCAAAAATAAATAAAAACTTTAAAAAAAAAAGTGTATTTCTTTACTTTCAGTAATCTCTACACCCACCGTGAGGCTCGAAATCAACTCTGAGGTCAAGAGCTGCATGCTCTTCTGACTGAACCAGGGACCCCAGCGTGAAGTTTTCTATTTTTTAAAAATATTTCCTTCCTTCCTTCCTTCCTTCCTTCCTTCCTTCCTTCCTTCCTTCCTTCCTTCCTTCCTTTCCTTCCTTCCTTCCTTCCTTCCTTCCTTCCTTCCTTCCT
>NW_024085013.1:0-1394 GCF_003009895.1 Hyaena hyaena | reverse complement strand
AACTCTTGGTTTCATTGATCTGTTCAATTGTTTCTTTGGTCTCTATGTTTATTTCTGCTCTCATTTTTACTATTTCTCTTCTTCTACTGGGTTTATCGTGTTCTTGTTGCTCTGCCTCTAGTACCGTTATGTGAGCTGATAGATTTTGGACTTGCGATTTTTCTAATCTCTTGACATAGGCCTGGAGAGCAATGTACTTTCCTCTTAGGACTGCCTTTGCTGCATCCCATAGATTTTGAATTGTTGTGTTTTCATTTTCATTTGCTTCCATATATTTTTTAATTTTCTCTCTAATTGCCTGATTGGCCCATTCATTCTTTAGAAGGGTGTTCTTTAACCTCCATGTTTTTGGAGGTTTTCCAGAATTCTTCCTGTAATTGATTTCAAGTATCAAAGCATTATGATCTGAGAGTGTACATGGTATGATCTCAATTCTTTTATATTTATTGAGGGTTGCTTTATGTCCCAGTATGGGATCTCTCTTGGAGAATGTGCTATGCGCACTTGAGAAAAAAGTAAATTCCCTGGCCTCAGGATGTAAAGTTCTAAATATATCCGTCAGATCCATCTGGTTTAATGTGTCTTTCAAGTCCATTATTTCTTTAGTGATTTTCTGTCTGGTTGACCTATCTATTGCTGTAAGTGGAGTATTAAAGTCCCCTGCTATTAGCACATTCATATCTATAAGCTTGTTTCTGTTTGTGATGAATTCTTTTAGATGTTTAGGTGCTCCCATATTCGGTGCTTAGACATTTATGATCGTTAGTTCTTCATGATGGATGGATCCTGTAATTATTACGTAGTGCCCTTCTTCATCTATTGTTATTGTCTTTAATTTAAAGTCCAGTTTGTCTGATATAAAGTAGCTACTCTGGCTTTTTTTGATTTCCTGTAGCATGATATGTATTTCTCCATCCCTTTACTTTTAATCTGTAGGTATCTTCCAGTCTAAAATGAGTGTCTTGTAGACAGCATATAGATTGATTTTGTATTTTAATCCATTCTACTACCCTGTGTCTTTTGATTGGAGCATTCAGCCCATTTACATTCAGTGTTAGTATTGAAATATGTGGGTATAGAGCCTTTGTATCTTTTGTGGGGTTCATGTTTGTGGTGCTGTCTCTGGTATCTTTGTTCCTTGCAAACTTTTCTTCAGAGTGTTCCCCCCAGGATTTCCTGTAGGGCTGGCTCAGTGGTGACAAATTCTTTCAATTTCTGTTTATTTGGAAAGGTTTTTATCTCTCCTTCTATTTTGAATGACATGCTTGCTGGATAGAGGATTCTAGCGGCATATTTTTACCGTTCATTACATTGAAGATCTCCTGCCATTCCTTTCTGGCCTGCCAGTTTCAGTAGATAGGTCTGTCACCACTCTGATAGGTTTCCCTTTGTAT
>NW_024085012.1:0-1395 GCF_003009895.1 Hyaena hyaena | reverse complement strand
TATTGCAAAAGCCGCTATAGACAATTTGCGAACGTGTGGACAAGGTTGTGTTTCAGTAAAACTTTATTGCAAAACTGGGGGCTACTGGGTATGAACATGGTTCGCTGACTTCCTGTTCCATGGCAACCATTATGCTTAATTGTAGTGTTTTATTTTGTGTGTTTTTTATGGGAGATACAGTGTAGTAATATTATTACATGGAAAATTAAAAATATATAACAATTTTAAGTGTGTCATATATAATTATATCCTATGTTGTTATATAAACAATCTCATTATTAAATGTGTAAGTCAATAAAATACTATTATAGATTCATAACAGAAGATTTTTATTAAATTGCATAATCTCTGTAAATGTACCGGGTTGAATTTAAAACAGCTATCTTTCCAGAGACATCCACTCTTTAAACTTTGAAGAATTGCTTTGCATTAGTTCTTTTCATGTATTTGAGAGCTTATTATATAAACCAGTTCTGTGTTTGACCTTTTCCTTGGGAAGATGTGATGAATATGTTCAAGTTTCTTATAATTGATCTAAAAACATGATTTTAAAGGCTCCGTAATATTTTGACACTTCAAAGCCTCTTGGATAACGACCCCTTTCCCTCCCATCCTGACTGTAAGGTGTGCTTTGAAATGTCACGATGGCTCCATCTCCTGACATCCATCCCCGTGAGGCCACTTCAGGCGAATTCTGCACTGTTTCAATATTAAGTGATAAAGCATTTAGCACAGATACTATATAAGAGGTTTAATCCTTCTTTTCATTCACTTCTTCCTGGGAATGGTTCATATTTTCTGACTCTGTATCCACTCAGGGGTCTTCTTACCGTCGTTTCTGTAGGTGTGTTAGGGGACAGGTGAGGACCTTTGAGACCCAGGCCAGAGGTTCTCTAGCTGGGGAACCACCACCTCGGGTATCATGATGCAGGAAGTGGGACACAGGATCCGGAGTTTGCCCCTGGGCGGGGCTGGCACGGCTGAGGGAGGAATTCGTTCTGTTTCCATAGCACCCTGCACTGATGGAACCGCCTGGTCCTTAGAACAGGAAACAGAATAAATGTGTTGTCACTATAGCAGGAAGCAGGGGTAAGGGGCAGGCATGGAAATTATGTGGTCAGATATTCGCATTAACCGAAGGTACTAAAATTTTTGCAAAGTAAAGGATTTTTTTCTCGTTGTTGACAGTGAATTCTAAAGACGTGGGAGAGGAGGAGTTTTTTGTTTTGTTTTGTTTTTTCTTGAGAGAGAGAGAGAGAGAGAGGGAGGGGCAGAGAGAGAGGGAGAGAGAGAATCTTGAGTAGGCTCCAAGTCCAGTGTTGAGCTTAAGTCAGGGCTCCATCTCATGACCTTTGATCATGACCTGAACTGAAATCAATAGTCTGATCCTGAACC
>NW_024085011.1:0-1395 GCF_003009895.1 Hyaena hyaena | reverse complement strand
AACAGGCTCCAGGCTCTGAGCTGGCAGTCAGCACAGAGCCCGACGCGGGGCTCGAACCCACGAACCGCGAGATCATGACCTAAGCGAAAGTCGGACGCTTAACCGACTAAGCCACCCAAGCGCCCCAATGCACAGACTTTTATACAAAACTATTTATCAACACATTTTAGGACCAAAAAATCAGACATATGAACAAAGAATTAAACTGATTATTAAACAAACTATAATACATTTATGCTGGATTTTTACATAGCCACTAAAATTTTTAAAACGTATTTACTGAAGTGAAAATATATCAACAGTATTAGTTAAAAAGGCAGGACTATATATATGAAGTACCACCTTAAATTCTGAGTTTAAAAATTTTTTTTAAATTTATTTTTGAGAGAGAGAGGGAGACAGAGTGTGAGTGGGGGAGGTGCAGAGAGAGAGGGAGACAGAATCCGAAGCAGGCCCCAGGCTCTGAGCTGTCAGCACAGAGCCTGACGCAGGGCTCAAACTCACGGACCAGAAGATCATGACCTGAGCCAAAATTGGATGCTTAAACAATTGAGCCACTCAGGAGCCCTTATATTCTGAATTTTAAAAAAGCACATATACATACATATAGACAAAGACTGAGCTAGAAAGAAAAAAGATATAATTATTACTATATGTAAATTCTTTCCAAACCCAATTAGTTTAGACTAACAGTAGAGTTAATATTAAAAATGAGGGGCACCTAGGTGGTTCAGTCAATTAAGTGTCCAATTCTAGATTTCCACTCAGGTCATGATCTCATAGTTCATCAGTTTGAGCCCTGCATCAGGCTCTGCACTGGCAGTGTGGAGTCTGCTTGGGATTCTCTCTCTCTCCTTCTCTTTGCCACTCCCCAGCTTGCTCCAAGTAAATAAACTTAAAAAAAAAAAAAAACCCACCACAGGAAGCATATAATTTAGAATTTCTATCAAAGACATGTAATAATATAAATTCATTTGCCTCCTTAGGAAAAAAAATATTGCGGAGCCTGGATGGCTCAGTTAGTTGAATGTCCAACTTTTAGTTACAGCTCAGGTCACGATCTCGCGGTTCATGAGTTAGAGCCCCATACTGGGCTCTGTACTGTCAGCACAGAAACCGCTTAAGATTCTCTCTCTGCCCCTCCACTGCTTGTACTCTCTCTCAAAACAAACAAACAAACAAACATTTTTTAGGGGCACCTGGGTGGCTCAGTCGGTTAAGCGTCCAACTTCGGCTCAGGTCATGATCTCATGGTTCATGGGTTCGAGCCCCATGTCAGGCTCTGTGCTGAGAGCTAGCTCAGAGACTGGAGCCTGTTTCAGATTTTGTATCTTCCTCTCTTTCTGACCCTCCCCTGCTCACGCTCGCTCTCTCTCTCTCTCTCTCAGAAAAAAA
>NW_024085010.1:0-1395 GCF_003009895.1 Hyaena hyaena | reverse complement strand
AAAGAAATGGAAAAACATTCCATGCTCATGGATTGGAAAAATAAATATTGTTAAAATGTCATTACTACCCAAAGCAATCTACACATTCAATGCAACCCAATCAAAATTGCACCAGGATGCTTCTCAAAACTAGAACAAACTATCCTAAAATTTGTGTGGAACCACAAAAGACTCTGAATAGTCAAAGTAATATTGAAGAAGAAAACCAAAACGGGAGGCATCATCATTTCAGACTTTAGCCTCTACTACAAAGCTGTCATCATCAAGACAGTATGGTACTGGCACAAAAACAGACACATAGACTAATGGAATAGAACAGAGAACTCAGAACTGGCCCCACAAATGTATGGCCAACTAATCTTTGACAAAGCAGAAAAGAGTTTCCAATGGAAAAAAAAGACAGCCTCTTTAACAGATGGTGCTGGGAGAACTGGACAGCAACATGCAGAAGAATGAAACTAGTTCATTTTCTCACATCATACACAAAAATAAACTCAAAATGGATGAAAGATCTGAATGTGAGACTGGAAACCATCAAAACCTAGAGGAGAAAGCAGGAAACAACCTCTTCGACCTTAACCGCATCAATTTGTTACTTGACACATCCCCAAAGGCATGGGAATCAAGAGCAAAAATGAACTATTGGGACGTCATCAAGAGAAAAAGTTTCTGCACGACAAAACCAACAATCCATAAAACTAATAGGCAAGCAATGGAATGGGGAAAGATAGTTGCAAATGACGCATCAGATAAAGGGCTAGTATCCAAAATCTATAAAGAACTCATCAAACTCCACACCCGAAAAACAAACAATCCAGTGAAGAAATGGGCAGAAGACATGAACAGACACTTCTCCAAAGAGGACATCCAGATGGCCAACAGACCCATGAAACGATGCTCAGCATCCCTCCTCATCAGGGAAATACAAATCAAAACCACACTGAGGTACCACCTCACGCCAGTCAGAGTGGCTAAAATGAGCAAATCAGAAGACTCTAGATGCTGGTGAGGATGTGGAGAAATGAGCACCCTCCTACACTGTTGGTGGGAATGTAAACTGGTGCAGCCCCTCTGGAACAGTGTGGAGGTTCCTCAAAAAGTTAACAATAGAACTCCCCTATGACCCAGCAGTAGCACTGCTAGGAATTTACCCAAGGGATACAGGAGAGCTGACGCACAGGGGCACATGGACCCCAATGTTCATAGCAGCACCCTCAACAATAGCCAAAACATGGAGAAAGCCTAAGTGTCCATCAATGGACAAATGGATCAAGAAGATGTGGTTCATCTATACAATGGAGTACTACATGGCAATGAGAAAGAATGAAATCTGGCCATGTGTAGCAACATGGATGGAACTTGAGGGTGTTATGCTGAGTGAAATAAGTCAGGCAG
>NW_024085009.1:0-1395 GCF_003009895.1 Hyaena hyaena | reverse complement strand
CATTGGTCTCAGTATCTGTTTTCAATCACTACCAATCTAGTAAATCATGATGATAGTTGAATGATGTGTTGCACAGAGTGTTTTTACACAGACTTGAGTATATAGCATTTCTTACCCTTCTAGTCCTGTGTATTCACACATTTCTAAAGAGGGAAACAAGATTTTCACTGAGACCTTCCCTCTGTGTTGTGTTTTCTCTGAGAAAACTGCACTTCCCTCATTGTTCTCACAATGTGTTTTCAATCACTATCACCCTAATGAAACATGACAGTGGTTGTATGATGGGTTCTCCACCGTGTTTGTTCAAAGAGTTTATATTACACTGAGCTTATCCTTCCATGCAATGTTTTCAAACATTACCAAGTTAGTGAAACAATTAGGTAACTGCATGGTGCATTCCACACAGTGTTGTTTTCCAGAGTCAAGCATCTGCAATTTTTCAGTGGTCTCCGCATCTCTTTTCAGTAACGATCTACCTAGTTAAAGATGTCAGTAGTTGAATGAGGGGTTCACCACAGTGTTCTTTCTCGTTGTGGACTATATCACACTGAGCTTATGCATGTGTTTTCAAATATTACTAACTTAGTGAAACCACATGGTAACTGAATGCTGCATTCCCCAGAGTGTTGTTTCAGAGTCGAGCAGTCTCCACTACCTTCATTGGTTTCAGTATCTGTTTTCAGTCAGTACCTACCTAGTGACCATGACAGGAGTTGAATGAGCAGTTCCCCATAGCGTTCTTTTTCGGAGTTGAGGATATCACATTGAAGTTATGAGATGAGTATACGGCACTGAGTTTGTACTTTCTTGCATCTGTTTTCATACATTACTTTATAAAACAATATGGTAACTGAATGCTGCATTCCGTACAGTGTTCTTCCCAGAGTCGAGCACACTGAACTTCATTCATTCTTTTCAGCACCTGTTTTCAAGCACGCCAACCTAGGAAATCATGATGGTAGTTGAATGATGCATTCCAGACAGTGTCCTTTCTCTGAGTGAGGATATCACACTGAGCTTATACTTCCGTGCATGTGTTTTCAGACGTTCCGAACTTTGTGAAACAATATGGTAACTGTATGTTGTATTACTCACAGTATTGTTTCCCAGAGTCGAGCACCTTGCACTTCCTTCATTGGTCTCAGCATCTGTTTTCAATCACTACCCACCTATGAAATCATGACGGTAGTTGAGTGATGCATTCCACACAGTGTTCTTTCACAGACATGAGTCTATAACATTCATCTTACGCTTCCAGGCCTGAGTTATCACACATTACTAAAAAGTGAAACAAGATAGTACTGAGTTCTTCACTCTGTGTATTGTTTTTTCTGATAGTTGGGCATACTTCCCTTCCCACATAGGTCTCAGAATGTGTTTTCAATCATATCAACC
>NW_024085008.1:0-1396 GCF_003009895.1 Hyaena hyaena | reverse complement strand
TTTCTTTTGACTTCCAGTAGCATGATAGATATTTCTCCATCCCCTTACTTTCAATCTGAAGGTTTCCTCAAGTCTAAAATGAGTTTCTTATAGACAGCAAATAGATGGATTTTGTTTTTTTATCCTTTCTGCTACCCTATGTCTTTTGATTGGAGCATTCAGCCCATTTACAGTCAGTGTTATTGTTGAAATATATGGGTTTAGAGTCATTGTATCCTTTTTGGGATTCATTCTTGTGGTGTCTCTGGTACCTTGAGTTCCTTGCAACATTTCCCTCATAGAGTCCCCCTCGGGATTTCTTGTAGGGCTGGTTTAGTGGTGACGAATTCTTTCAATTTTTGTTTATTTGGGAAGACTGTTATCTCTCCTTCTATTCTGAATGACAGGTTTTCTGGATAGAGGATTCTTGGCTGCATATTTTTTCTGTTCAAAACATTGAACATTTCCTGCCATTCTTTTCTGGCCTGCCAAGTTTCATTAGATAGGTCTGTCACCACTCTGATAGGTTTCCCTTTGTATGTTAGGGCCCTTTTATCCCTAGCTGCTTTCAGAATTCTCTCCCTGTCCTTATATTTTGCTAGTTTCACTGATATGTTGTGCAGAAGATCGATTCAAGTTACATCTGCAGGGAGTTCTATGTGCTTCTTGGATTTCAATGTCTGTTTCCTTCCCCAGACTGGGGAAGTTCTCTGCTATCATTTTTTCAAGGACTCCTTCAGCGCCTTTCCTTCTCTCTTTCTTTTCTAGAATTCTTATGATACAGATATTGTTCCATTTGATTGTATTGCTCAACTCTCAAACTCTCCTTTCATGTTCCTGAATCAGTTTATCTCTCTTTTTCTCAGCCTCCTCTTTTTCTATAATTGTGTCTTCTAATTCACCTATTCTCCTCACTGCCTTTTCAATCCTTGCATTGGATGACTCCATTTTATTATGCATCTTCTTTATAGTATTTTTTAACTCATCACAACTATTTTTAAGCTCCATAGTCTTTGTAGTAATAGTTTCTCTGATGTCTTCCATACCTTTTTCAAGCCCAGTGATTAATTTCATAACTATTGTTCTAAATTCTTGTTTAGTTTTGTTGCTTATATCTGTTTTGAGCAGTTCTTTAGCTGTCATTTCTTCCTGGAATTTCTTTAGAGGAGAATTCTTCCATTCCATCATTTTGGTTAGCTTTCTGTCTCTTGTTAGTTTTGAAAGCTTGTTATGCACTCTGTACCTGCGAGTACTGCTGTATTAAAGAAGGCTCTTTTACTGTCCAGGGCATGTCCATTTAGGAAGTGTTCTTTGAATGGTGTCTCTTGGTCTCTCTTGTTGAGACTTTGGTTATTTTATTTCCCTACTCGTAGTGGTATTTGGGACTCTCCACCATGTGTACTTTGGCTTGTTTCTT
>NW_024085007.1:0-1396 GCF_003009895.1 Hyaena hyaena | reverse complement strand
AAGTTGTCTGGCCTGAAGATCTGGCCAAATGGTCCAGACCTGACCGAGTCCATGGTGCCAGGCTCCAGATCCACCAGGATGGCCCGAGGTACATATTTGTTACCTGTGAGGAACAGAGCCAGACTTAGACCTACAGGGGGCAAAGGAATCAGAGACAAGGCTGTGCTCTATGTGCCTTTCATGGCAGAGTGATTAGAGAAAATTCTAGCATCTGGCACAAAAGTGAAGTGGATAGAGGTGCTTTACAGCTTTAAAAGAGGAGATGATGGCATGCTTAGTCATGGCGAACATGCAGGAGTTGTAAGGAACCACAAAGTGTACTTTTTGGCAGTCGACGTTGGAAATGAATGCGAGAAGCATGTCTTTGGCATTTGTATGTTCCTAGCACATTCCGTCTGCCACGGTATGCAAAGCAAGGTTGACTGGGCAAAAAACACTGAAATAATCACCAGCAGCTTCATTGTAGTACACATTGATTCTCTCCAGCTGCAAGTCACTGTCTCCATGGTAACTGCCAGTGGGGTCGATCCCATGCTCATCACTGATGACCTCCCAAAACTGAGGAGAAAAAAAAAAAATCACATGATGGCCTGGCATCCTAAATATCAGTAAGGATGGCCCTTTTCTCCCTGTCACGTCCCTGGAACGGTGGCCACTGTGGGCAGACAGTGAAGGAGTCCTATAGCCGCAAGCCCCTGTTCCTGCAGCAGCTGCTGCAGAGGGGCTTGGAAATCCGCAGAGCATCGGCCATACTAGGGCGACAGACTGAAACGCTGGGAAGGGCACTGAACCAGGAGGGTGAGCCCAGCAGATGCCCTTGTGGGGAAAGCTGTGGATGCTGGGGAGGCCGTCACCCCCAGGCAGGGCTGCATGTCGCAGCATCCCAGCTGATGGATGGGTGCTGCCAGCCAGGTTCAAGGACCACTTGGACCCCGCCCCGCGACTGCCTCCAGGGATCAGTGTCTCCTGGCGCAAACCCCACCCAGCCCTCTAGGCAGCGCAGTTTTCTACCACTGACGTCCTGTGGCCTGTCGCCCCTGCCCCCAGCAGGGGATGGGGGCGTAGGGAAGGGCGGGCAGGAGGAGTCTGGGAGCCCGACTGGCGACAGTGGCCAGAGCTGGGCACGGGGAGGGCACAGGCTCCCATTGTGAATTTGCGGCAGGAAAGGGGGCGGGGAGGTTGGGGTGGGCAATATGGCGGTTCTGAAAGAGACCACGTCCCTGTCCAGGCTCCCGCCCACACCCTTGCACCACCACGCTGGCTCCTGCCTCGCCCACTGCGGTGGGAAGTCCCAGCCCCAGGACGGTCACCTGCCGCCTCGCAGACAGGACGTCAGACTCTGACATTATGTATCATCACGTCCAGATGGTGCTCCTATTAGGGAAATTATCTAACA
>NW_024085006.1:0-1396 GCF_003009895.1 Hyaena hyaena | reverse complement strand
AAATAAATAAATTATAAAAAAATCTTAAGAGAAAAAGAAATGGATCCTATTCCCAATTGCACAAAAAAAAAACATACAATACCTAGAAATAGACCTAGCCAATGATATAAGACATCTGTATGATGAAAACTATAGAAAACTTATGAGGGAAATTGAAGAAGACATAAAGAAATGGAAAAATATTCCATGCTCATGGATCTGAAGAATAAATATTGTTAAAACGTCACTACTACCCAAAGCAATCTATGCATTCAATGGAATCCCAATCAAAATTGTACCAGCATTCTTCTCAAAACTAGAACAAACTATCCTAAAATTTGTATGGAACCACAAAATACCCCAAATAGCCAAAGTAATATTGAAGAAGAAAACCAAAACGGGAGGGATCACCATCCCAGACTTTAGCCTCTACTACAAAGCTTTAGGCATCAAGACAGTATGGTATTGGCACAAAAGCAGACACAAAGACCAATGGAATAGAATAGAGAACTCAGAATTAGACCCATAAATGTATGGCCAACTAATCTTTGACAAAGTGGGAAAGAGTATCCAATGGAAAAAAGACAGCCTCTTTAACAGATAGTGCTGGGAGAACCGGACAGCAACATGCATAAGAATGAAACTAGATCATTTTCTCACACCATACACCAAAATAAACTCAAAATGGATAAGGGCCCTGAAAGTGAGACAGGAAACCATCAAAACCCTAGAGGAGAAAGCAGGAAACAACCTCCTTGACCTCAACCACAGCAATTTCTTACCTGACACATTCCCAAAGGCAAGGGAATCAAGAGCAAAAAGGAACTATTGAGACCTCATCAAGATAAAAAGCTGCACACCAAAGGAAACAATCCATAATACTAATAGGCAACAGACAGAATGGGAAAAAATAGTAGCAAATGACATATGAGATAAAGGGCTAGTATCCAAAATCTATAAGGAACTCACAAAACTCCACACCCAAATAACAAAGAATCCAGTGAAGAAATGGGCAGAAGACATGAACAGACACTTTTCCAAAGAGGACATCCATATGGCCAACAGACACATGAAATGATGCTCAGCGTCCCTCCTCATCAGGGAAATACAAATCAAAACCACACTGAGATACCACCTCACACTGGTCAGAGTGGCTAAAATGAGCAAATCAAGAGACTATGGATGCTGGCAAGAATGTGGAAAAATGGGCACCCTCCTACACTGTTGGTGAGAATGTCAACTCGTGTAGTCCCTCTGGAAAACAGTGTGGAGGTTCCTCAAAAAATTAACAATAGAACTCCCCTAAGCCCAGTAATAGCACTACTAGGAATTTACCCAAGGGATACAGGAGTGCTGATGCATAGGGGCACATGTACCCCAATGTTCATAGCAGCACTGTCAACAATAGCCAAAACAT
>NW_024085005.1:0-1397 GCF_003009895.1 Hyaena hyaena | reverse complement strand
ATTTGTAGAACTGGGATTTGAACTGTTTTCAAAGAGAGATTTAAATCAGGAAACCTAAGTATTTATGATCCTAAGGAAGAAATAACCTTTCTGGTTTGTAAAGGGATTTACATCCTCTCTAATTAAGGACAATTGCTAAAAGACATCCAAGGATGGTGCTTACCAAATCAACCAGGTGTCTTTTTGAACCCTAGCTGATTGTATTCTTAGGTCGGCGTAGTCACGACTCTTGTTCACCTTCTTAGAAGATACATTATGGAATTAATGTTCTCCTTTTTGAGCAGAGTGTCTGTTGGGGCAGCTGTGACATACCACGGACGACATCATTGTAGTTTCTTCCCCTGAGGGGGATTCTCCATTGTTGGAGGTGCTAATCCCTGAGCGGGTGAATTTTCATCCCTCTCCTACAACAATATGGTGTTTCCAGGGGACAGGAACACTGCTGGGGTCAGACCAACAAGCTTAGCAGCAGAAGTCGAGATCAGGATCAACCATTTAATCATTTGTTCTCGCCCTGTGGTCTGCAAGGCAGTTATAGCGGAGCCACAGGTGTTAGCATCCAATAGAGCCTCAGGCTTTGTTACATGCATTTTTTTCTCCCTTTGGAATAATCTTTGTAAATCTTAAAAATGTTTTTAACATTTTAATTTTAATTTTGGGAGACAGAGCATGAACGGGAAAAGAGCAGACAGAGAGGAGACAGAATCCAAAGCAGGCTCCAGGATCGAAGGACAGAGCCCAACGAGGGGCTCAAACTCACGAACTTTGGGATTATACCTGAGCTGAAGTCGGACACTTAACCGACTGAGCCACCCAGGCGCCCCTAATCTTTGTAAATGTTAAGAAGTTATTCAGTGTCAGTTGTTACCCTTGAGGGGTTCCACAACGTAAGTGGAAGGCAGATCTTTGGTTCTATAAAAGAATTCCTAACCTACCAAGATTCTCTAAGATAGTTAAACTGACTTACATGATCTTCTAGGGTCCTACTTTTTCTGATTTACTGTTGACAATTTTTAATTTTTGTGTCTCATTCGTAATTATTTTAGCACCTCCCTCACTGAGTCATTGGTGACTCTCATTCATTAGTTTAGATAAAACATAAATACTATACCCTAGATTACATGGTATTTTTTTTTAGTAGTTTTCCAGTACTGATCCTTGAACTGGTCTCACTTGTATTCCAGCCTCCCAGGTGGGACATGACTATCAAATGACAGAGAGAAGCCAGGAATTATTTTATTATTTTTTTATTATTATTTATTATTATTATTTTCAGTAGGCTTCATGTCCAACACAGAACTTAACATGGGGCTTGAATTCACGATCCTGAGATCAAGACCTGAGCTGAGATCGAGTCAGATGCTTAACTGACTGAGTCATGCAGGTGCTCAAGAATA
>NW_024085004.1:0-1397 GCF_003009895.1 Hyaena hyaena | reverse complement strand
GCTTCAGGGTGTCTTGTGTGACTCTGTGTAGTGTGATTGTCAACGTGAGTGCCTGCTCCTGTGTGTGTGTGTGTGTGTGTGTGTGCGCGCGCGCGTGCTTGTTTGAGAGAGTTAGAGACAGGAGCAGAGCAGAGATGCACAGATAGAGAAAGAGACACACAGATTGAGAGAGAGCTAAAGAGAGAGAGAGAGAGAGAGAGAGAGAGAGAGAGAGAGAGAGAGATGTGTATTTCCCCAGGAGATATTTGCCACTGACCCAGTAGAATGGCCAATATGTACCTTCTCCAAACAACTCCTCACACTGAGTCCCTTAAGGACTATTGCTGCGGGTGGCCCAGCAGTAGCATTCAGTCCATGAAGGTAATCAAAACGCTCCATATGCTCTGGCCCATGTTCATATGAAGCAAGAGTCACTGAGTTGTTCTTGAGCATAACCACCGATGTACTGACGTCGATTTTGCATCCTTCCAGATGTCCTAGACTTGGGGAAGTTTTGGGCAGTGCCGGTAAGGAGGCACCAGGCCGTCACAGAGGTGAGCTCGTCAGTCTTTGCCTGAGGAACACAAGTTGCTTTCTTAGTGTCTGTCGAAAACAATTCGTTTGTAAATATGACCATATACATTTTAGATGATTCCGTTAATCTCCCTGCTGGGGAGAGGGGTGAGTGGTTGTGTCTTGCCAACTGCTACCTGGGTCAAGAGGACGTTTACACTGGCAATGCCAAACCTGCCAAGAAATAGTGTGGTAGGATTCTTTTCCTCGACGGCAATTTTCCCTGTTGGGTTAAGAATTCTGTAGGCGCTCTCCTAAGTGGAGTCGGGAGACACATTCCTCAGGAAGAACAACGGCCGACATGCATCCTGTTCTTTTGCCTTTGGGGCCTTTGAGGCAACCCCTGTGATCCCTATGGGACCCTCAAGGCACCAAGGGAACTAACGAGCGGTGCAGTCAGTGTATATCATGATCTGACCCTATTTTCTTTTCTGTAGCTTCCCGTGGTGTATGGGACTATGGAGAGCGGTACGTATTCAGGAATCGATCACTTGCTGTCTTTAGTCAGGAGACTCCTTCTGCCTTTGGGTGTCCAATGAGATGAGGATCACAGACGTAGTGAAAAGGTGGATTGTCCAGGGGTAAACCATGTTCCTGAGTTTGCGAGCAGCTGTGTGGCATTCAGGTAGTGAGTTTGTGTGCGTGGAGACTGGTTGTGCCTGTTTGTGAACTGAGAAGAGTGATTCTGAGCAGGTATATGCCTGTGTGTGGGTCTCTGTGCGAGCGGTGTATGTTTCCCTAGATTTGCATGTCCCTCAAGTAGCACAGTTGCTGAGGGGAACTTTGTGAACATAGTTTCCCATGTAGAAGAAAAGTTCCATCACCTAGCTTCATGATGTGTGTCT
>NW_024085003.1:0-1397 GCF_003009895.1 Hyaena hyaena | reverse complement strand
CTTTTCTCTTGTTGTGAGGTCTGGAGTGATGGTGTCTCAGCTGCATACATGTCAGACATCCAACTAGAAGTCTTTTTCTGTATTAAAAACTTACCTACGTTTAGCTATATTCCTGTTCAAATGGCTCCCTTTCATCTCTCCTGTTGCAGAACAGAGGGGAGGAATGGAGGGGGTCATGATATTCCAATGAGGGCATCACAAGTCCCACAGGCATATGTGACAAGCTAGAATCAGTGTCTTCCTAGTATCCCCAGCTCAGAAGGTTTCCCACCAGGCCCATGATATGCAGATGAGAAGTGGACAGAGGTGATTTGCCTAGGACTTTAAAGCAATAATGTGAAAGAAATGAAATTGCTACCTAGAAAAGGCTTTTCGTCTTGGGCTCTTGTGTAGAGTCCATTACATGTGGACAACTAGGAATGGTGGAAAAATTTCCTCATCAGACTGGTGTTTGAGAAGTAACAATTCCAACCAGCGTGGATAACTATCCCTGTTTTTTCCTCCCTCGAACTCCGGGGAACATCTTCCAAATGTTCTCCTTACACTCCAAAGACACTTTGAAAATGCAGGTGTCCGTCCTAACCATCAGGATTGCTTCTTTCTCTAATCCATTAGTTGAGCCACAGGTAATATGAATCAGGTCTTTCTCCCACGTTGCCCCTTATGCTTTTCCACACTTGGTCTACAGAGCGCACTCACAGGAGAACTCTGCATATGAACAAAACAAGGCTTCACAACAAAGATGGAGAAGAAACCAGGGTTCTGGGAAGAACGGAAGCAGAGGGGAGCAGTCAAATACAGGCCGAAGGAGTCTTCCAGATCCAGGACTTTGGGAAAAGGGAACCTGATCCTCTGTCTACTGTGCTGAGGGTTCCACCTATAAGAGTTGAACAACAGCCTCAAAGCACCCACTTTTGTACGTGATGCTGTGAGTCCCTTGTTTGCTCCAGGTTCAGGCCTTTTGAATGGAAACAAGGCTCCCATGTGGCCCAGCCCGGGAGGAAGGTGGACATTGGCCAGTTGTAAGGAAAGTGGTTCTCCGAGGCCAGCATTGTCCTCTTAGGCCCCAAGGAAGTGGGTTCTGACCTGGAGAGAAATGTCATGGTACATAACCCAGCATTTTGTGTCTCAGCAAGCCCTGGACAGGTAATGAGGGGTACTCTTGGTAAGGCTGCTCCTCACTGTGTTTACACTGGGGCAGAGATATGAAGAGAAGACGCTGGACCAACAGCTCTAAAGAGAGTCTTTCAGACAGTGGTGCTGCGCCCCCAGCTTTAAGTCTGGGGTCTCTGATGGGGCAGGCCCCTGGGGATATGAGCTTCGGGTAATAGTGTCTCAAAACTGAGGGTTATCCTTAGTGCTGGGTCCCGTGGCTGCCATTGGAGTGCTGTGGCAAG
>NW_024085002.1:0-1397 GCF_003009895.1 Hyaena hyaena | reverse complement strand
CTTTCTTTCTTTCTTTCTTTTGCTTTATTCTTAGGTTACTGATAAGAAAAGCTCTTTCCTTCTTTCTTTCTTTCTCTCTCTCTCTCTCTCTTTCTTCTTCTTCTTCTTCTTCTTCTTCTTCTTCTTCTTCTTCATTTATTTTGAGAGAGACAGAGAGAGAACAAGCGGAGGAGGGACAGAGAGAGAGGGGTCAGAGGATCCCAATGGAGGGCTCAAACTCACAAACTCATGAACCATGAGATTATGTCCTGAGCTGAAGTTGGATGCTTAACAGACTGAGCCACCCAGATACCTCAGAAAAACACTTTTCAATGCTTAATGTATGGCATACTACATTTTCCCATTTGACTCTTCTTGGGGCTTTGCTCTTTGTAAATGGGCATTTATCAATGTTCCCAGTTTACCTATTTACATGGACTCTGTGGGTGTCTAGGGCTTCCCCACATGAGGCCGTGTTCTTTCTCACCTAGTGGTGCTTGTCTATATCTGGGTTCATGATATGTAAAGGGCTGGGAGATTTTCCTATTTTCTTACTGTTATTGTTTTCTAGACAACATGCTCTGTGTGATTTAAATTCTTTTAAATTTATTGAGATTAAAAGTTTTTAAACATTTATTCATTTTTGAGAGAGATAGACTGTGAGTGGGGGAGGGGAAGAGAGAGAGGGAGACACAGAATCCGAAGCAGGCTCCAGGCTCTGAGCTGTCAGTACAGAGCTTGACTCGGGGCTCGCACCCATGAGCGGTGAGATCATGACCTGAACTGAAGTCAGACGCTTTACCGACTGAGCCACACAGGTGCCCCTATTGAGATTTTTCTTTCTTTCTTTCTTTCTTTTTTTAATATATATTTTTTTATTTCTAGGAGAGAGAGAGAGAGAGAGAGAGAGAAAGACAGCGTGAGCAGGGTAGGGTCAGAGAGAGAGGGAGATACAGACTCTGAAATAGGCTCCAGGCTCTGAGCTGGCAGTCAGCACAGAGCCCGACGCGGGGCTCGAACCCACGCACCGCGAGATCATGACCTAAGCGAAAGTCGGACGCTTAACCGACTAAGCCACCCAGGCGCCCCGAGAAGTTTCCTCCCTTTCCTAAACAGGAGTGGGGCGGACTGCAGGCAAAAATTTCAAGTAGATAAAATCTAACTTTGCTTCTTCCCAAATATCCCTCGTGTCCTCAAGCTATCTTACCCCATAGTATTTCATTTCCATGCCAATCAAGATTTTTATTTCATTAAACCAATTGATCTTTGCAATGTGTTAGCTGGGAAGTGCAGACTTTAACTGAATAATGATATATAGATGACAACTGTTCCATAATGGACCCAGAAATGCTTGTATTATAAAAAGATACTCCTGGGGCGCCTGGGTGGCTTAGTCGGTTAAGCGTCCGACTTTCGCT
>NW_024085001.1:0-1398 GCF_003009895.1 Hyaena hyaena | reverse complement strand
AGGCTCTCAATGGATTGGATGATCCCTGCTCAACATTAGGGGTCTACTTTACTGAATCCACAGATTCAAATGCTAATCCCATCTGGAAATACCCTCACAGACACACCCAGAAACTATGTTTGGTCAGGGTACGCTATGACCAGGCAAGCTGACACATAGAATCAGCCATCGCATGGAGTGAGCTATCTGCTTTTAGGAGTACGACCTCAGCATGCACATAATGACCACTCTTCCACACGACTGCCCAGTAGGACTGTGTATTGTACAGAGTATGTCTTTCTCTGTATAGAATGGGGGCGAAAAATACAAGTGACAAAGAAAAACGTATAAATGACTATGTCAAAATTTAAAATTTTTGTTCTGCAAACACCACCAATCAAGAAAGTGAAAAGACAACCCACAAAATGGGCAAATGTATTTTAAAATGATACGTTTGATAAGGGACTTATATCCAGAACATATCAATAGCTCTTACAACTGAGAAATGCCGTTGTTCTTAGAAACGGAAAAGTTTGAGATTGGCAGAGACTTTCTTATATGATCCAATTTCCCTCAGCTTGCCACCTTCCGCTCGCCATTCATCGATGGGGCAATTTAGACGCTGAGGGACCTCAGGGATGTGGCAGTTTCTTTCTCTCAGTGCACACGTCTCCAAGCCCTAATCATGGTGGCCAGTGTCCCCCCAAAGCTAAGTCAGCCATGTCTTGCCCATATCACCTGTGCCACGTTTGCCCCATTTTCCTGCCCCACTTTGTCTGGTGTCCCTCCACCTTCCACCAACCCCACGCTTCTAACCCAACCCCTCCAGGCAGAATAGGAGGGGCCTGTTTGCACAAGCGCACTTGGGAGACTTAGTTGCATGGCGTGCTAGGGGTGGGTCTTCGCGGGGCGCCCTGGCTCTCCAGCGCCGTTGGGGTCTCCCTGGCGGCCCGTGGGCAGCCGGGCATGCTTGACGGGGGCCAGTCACATGCCAGGAACCTCACCTGGGCTCTGTCTGCGCAGGCCCCCTGGGAATCCCCAGCAGCCTTGCGCGGAGGGGCGGAGCTTCTTGAGGCAGGAGGCCCGGTGCCTTAGCAGTTGGCGGAGCTTGCGGCTTAGCAGCGGGCCCGGAGGAGAGGCTGCAGCGGCCATGGAGGCTCCGGACGACCATGTGGACGGCGCGGACGGCACGGACGGCGCGGGGGCCATGCGGGCCCCGGACGACGGCGCCCATGATGCGGCGGGCGGTGCTGGCTCGCCCAGTGGCCCCGGGGAGCCTGGAGGCCCTGGTGGCACCGAAGCGCCGGGCACCGAGGCTGGGGAAGCTCCCCAGCTCAAGGGGGCATCGTCTGCTCCAGGGCACAGCGAGGAGGATTCGGCCTTGGCCTCTGGGGAAGCCTCAGAAAAAAAGCAAGTGCT
>NW_024085000.1:0-1398 GCF_003009895.1 Hyaena hyaena | reverse complement strand
AGACAGCGTGAGCAGGGGAGGGTCAGAGAGAGAGGGAGTCACAGACTCTGAAATAGGCTCCAGGCTCCGAGCTGGCAGTCAGCACAGAGCCCGACGCGGGGCTCGAACCACGAACCGCGAGACCATGACCTAAGCGAAAGTCGGACGCCCAACCGACTAAGCCACCCAGGCGCCCCAACAATGTACTTTCCTCTTAAGACTGCCTTTGCCACATCCCATAGAGTTTGAATTGTTGTGTTTTCATTTTCATTTGTTTCCATATATTTTTTAATTACTTCTCTAATTGCCTGATTGGCCCATTTGTTAGTAGGGTGTTCTTTAACCTCCATGTTTTTGGAGGTTTTCCAGACTTCTTCCTGTGATGGATTTCAAGTTTCATAGCTTGTGATCTGAAAGTGCCCATGGTATGATTTCAATTCTTTTATATTTATTGAGGGCTACTTTATGTCCCAGCGTGTGATCCATCTTGGAGAATGTGCCATGAGCACTTGAGAAGAAAGTGGATTCCATGGCTTCAGGATGGAGAATTCTAAATAGATTTGTCAAATCCATCTGGTCCAATGTGTCATTTAAGTCCATTTTTCTATAGTGATTTTCTGTCTAGTTGATCTATCCATTGCTGTTAAGCGGAGTGTTGTAGTCCCCTGCTATTAGCACATTCTTATCCATAAGATTGTTTCTGTTTGTGATTAATTGTTTCATATATTTAGGTGCTTTCATGTTCGGTACATAGACATTTATAATTGTTCACTCTTCCTGATGGGTAGACCCTATAGTTATTATATAACGCCCTTCTTTATCCCTTCTTACTGTCTTTAAAGTCCAGTTTGTCTGATATAAGTATAGCTACTCCAGATTTCTTTTGACTTCCAGTAGCATGATAGATAGATATTTCTCCATCCCCTTACTTTCAATGTGAAGGTGTCATTCAGTCTAAAATGACTTTCTTGTAGACAGCAAATAGATGGATTTTGTTTTTTATCCATTCTGCTACCCTGCCCTATGTCTTTTGATTGGGGCATTTAGTCCATTTACATTCAATGTTATTATTGAAAAATATGGGTTTAGAGTCATCGTGTCCTTTGTGGGATTCATGCTTGTGGTGGGGTCTCTGTATCTTGTGTTCCTTGCGACATTTCCCTCAGAGGGTCCCCCTCAGGATTTCTTGTAGGGCTGGTTTAGTGGTGACAAATCTTTTCAATTTTTGTTTATTTGGAAAGACTTTTATCTCTCCTTCTATTCTGAATGACAGTCTTGCTGGATAGAGGATTCTTGGCTGCATATGTTTTCTGTTCATCACATTGAAGATTTCCTGCCATTCCTTTCTGGCCTGCCAAGTTTCAGTAGATAGGTCTGTCACCACTCTGATAGGTTTCCCTTTGTATGTTAGGGCCCTTT
>NW_024084999.1:0-1398 GCF_003009895.1 Hyaena hyaena | reverse complement strand
GTCAGCACAGAGCCCGATGTGGGGCTCGAACCCACGAACCGTGAGATCATGACCTGAGCCAAAGTGGGACACTTAACCAACTGAGCCACCCAGGCGCCCCTGTAGAAGATTTTTTGATCTGTGTTCATGAGAGGTAATGGTCTGGTGTTTTCTTATAATATCTTTGTCTGGTTTTGGCATTAGGGTAATGCTGGCCTTATTGAGTGAGTTAGAAAATATTTCCTCAGCTTCTTTCTTCTGGACAAGATTTTATAGAATTGGTTTAGTAGAAATCACTAGTGAACCCATGTGGGCTTGATACTTTCTATTTTGGAAGGTTATTGTTGATTCAGTTTCTTTAATGCAGATAAGTCTTTTTGGACTGTTCTGTGGCCTTTGGTAGATTGTGTCTTTCAAGGAATTGGTCCATTTTATCTAGGTTATTAAATTTGTGGATATAGAGTTGTTAATAGCTCTTTATTATTTTTTAATGTCCATAGTATTTATACTGTTGTCCCCTCTTTCATTTCCGATTTTAGTAATTTGTATCTTCTTTCTTTTTTTTTCTTAACCTGGCTAGAGGTTTACTGAATTTATTGACTTTTATGAAGAACCAGCTTTTGGTTTCATTGATTTTTCTCTATTATTTTTCTCTTATCAGTTTCACAGATTTTTGCTCTAATTTTTATTATTTCTTTTCTTCTTTAAATTTAATTTGATGTGTTGGGTTTTTTTTTTTTTACTTTTGTAAGGTAGAAGCTTAGCTGATGGATTTCAGTCCTTTCTTCTTTTTTAATATATGCAATTTAATGCTGTAATGTTAGCTCTAAGCACTGCTTTCACTGCATCCCACAAATTTTAATAACTTGTAATTTTGTTTTCATTTAGTTAAAAATATTTTAAAATATCTCTTGAGATTTCTCCTCTTTGACCCATATGCTACTTAGAAATGTGTTATTTAACCTGTTTATTCGGCGATATTCCAGCTGTAATAGCAGCTAGTTTGATTTTATTGTGATCTGAGACACATATTGATGGTTTCCATCTTGTTAATTGTATTAGGGTATATTTCATGGCCCAGAATTTGGTCTCTCTTGGTGAATGTGCCATGTGACTTGGAATAGAATATGTATTCTGCTATTGAAGTATTCTGTAGATATTTATTATATTTGATTGATATATAGCTATTTGATGGTGCTGTTGAGTTCAGCCATGTTGTTACTGATTTTGTGCCATTGGATCTGTCTATTACTGATAGAGGGGTATTGAAGGCTTTCAGTTGCTTTTTTTTTTTTTTTTTTTTTTTGTTTTTCTGTTCTTTCTTTTTTTTAATTTATTTCTTTAAATTCAATTTAGTTGACATACAATATAGTATTGGTTTTAGGAGTAGAATCCAGTGACTCATCACTTACATACAAC
>NW_024084998.1:0-1399 GCF_003009895.1 Hyaena hyaena | reverse complement strand
CTCAAATCATGATCTCAGGGTTCGTGACTTTGAGGACCCCATTGGGCTCTATGCTGACAACATGAAGCCTGCTTGGGATTCATTCTCTGTCTCTCTCTCTCTGTCTCTCTCTTCCCCTCCCCTGCTCACTCACTCTCAAAATGGATGAATAAACTTATAAAAATCAATAAAATAAATTCAAGTTACTTTTCATACTTTGTGGTATCATTTTCAGAACTAAAACACAGTGATTCTTCACTTATATATGACACTCAGTGCTCATCTCAACTAGTGTTATCCTTAATGTCCAACGCCCTCTTAGCTTATTCCCCCCCCCAATCTCCCTTTCAGCAACCCTCCATTTGTTCTGTGTACTCAAGAGTCTATTTTGGTTTGCCTCCCTCTCTGTTTTTAACTTATTTTTCTTTCCCTTCACTTATGTTCATCTTCTTTATTTCTTATTCTACATATGGGTGAAAACAGTGATACTTGTCCTTCACTGACTGACTTATTACACTTAGCATAACACACTCTAGGGCCATACACATTGTTGCAATGGGCAGAATTTCATTCTTTTTGACCGCCAAGTAATATTCTATTGTATATACATACCACCTCTTCTTTGTCTATTCATCAGTTGATGGACATTTGGGCCTTTTCCAATATTGAACTAATCTTGATAGAGCTACTATAAACAGTGGGGAGCATGTGCCCCTTCAGATCAGCATTTTTGTATCCTTTGTATAAATGCCTAGTAGTGCAAATGTTGGGTCATACGTTAAAACTATTTTTAATCTGTTGAGGATCCTCCATGCTCTTTTCCATAGGGTCTGCCCCAGTTTTTATTCCACCAGCTGTGCAAAAGGGTTCTCCTTCAACCGTGTCCTTGCCAACACCTGTTGTTTCTGGAGTTGTTAGTTTTAGCCACCAGATATGAGGTGGTATCTCACTGTGGTATTGATTTGTCTTTCCCTGATGATGAACGGTATTGAACACTGTTTCCTGTGTCTGTTAGCCATCTGGAAGGTTTCTTTGCAAAAGTGTCTCTTGGTGTCTTCTGACCATTTCCTCACCAGATTATTTGTATCTTAGTGTTTGAACTCGATAATTTCTTTATAAATTATAGATACGTACCCTTTATTCCATATATCATGTACAAATATCATCTACCATTCCAGCGGTAGCCTGTTATGTTTGTTGGTTGTTTCCTTTACTGTGCAGAACCTTTTTATCTTGATGAGGTCCAATAGTCATTTTGGTTTTATTTCCCTTACCTCCAGAGACATGTTTAGTAAGAAGTTGCTGTTGCCAAGGTCAAAGAGGTTGCTGCGTGTGTTTACCTCTAGGATTTTGATGGCGTTCTGACTCACATTTAGGCCTTTCATCCATTTTGAATTTATTTGTTCCTATAGTATAAGAA
>NW_024084997.1:0-1400 GCF_003009895.1 Hyaena hyaena | reverse complement strand
CTCTCTTTCTCTCTCAAAGAAGCAATGGGCAAAATAATGAGGTCTCATGTTTCACTCTGGATGACACAGGAAGAACAACGGATCGTATCCAGTGCTGGTGGGATTGGGAAGACAGGCTCTCCCTACAGGCGTCAGTAAGATACCGTTTGTGATGAAGACACACCGGAGGCAGCCACAGGTCCACTCGGAGAGGACCTCTTCCATCACCACACAGCAGCTAAGAAGACTCAGCGCCCTGAGCTTGCTCACACGGAAAAATGTCCCCAAGATCTTACCTGAAAAAGCAATACAGATAAAGTATAATTCCACTGGGTTGTATTTTTAACCAAACATATCAAATCTGTACACTATATATACACATATACAAGTATTCAAGAAGACTGGGAAGGATGTATGCATCAAATGCTATCGTTACCTCTAGGAGAAAAGGTTTGTGAGGTGAGGGGGCTTTTGAATTTTCACAACTGTTCATATGAATACTTCCTAATGTATTTTTCAAAAGAAGCCCTGTGGTGATGGCTGGACAACTACAAAACTTCACTGCACATCACTGATTTGTACATTTGGAATTGGTGAATTTTACAGTATGTAAACGATATCTCATTATAGCTATTAAAATAACTTAGGGGCGTCATGGTGGCTCAGTCATTTAAGCTTGGACTCCTGGTTTCAGCTCAGGTCATATCCCAGCGAAATGGGATCAAGCCCCATGTTGTGCTCCAACTGATAGCGTAGAGCCTGTTTGGGATTCTCTCTCTCTCTCTCTCTCTCTCTCTCTTTCTCTCCACCTCTCTAACCTCCCCCATCACGTTCTCTCTCTCAAAAATAAATAGTAAAATAAAAGAATTAAAAGAGAGGATGATGACATGGATGATGGGGAAAAGATGTTAAGACAATGAAAGAAACAGAGAACTAAAAAAATGTCACAGACAGGTGTGGTAGGGTCCCCTCCTAAGGAGAGAAAAAAACGAAAAAAAAAACCCCAAAACCTTAAAGGTAACCTGACTATGGGCCTAGATAACAACATCCCTCATGACCTTGTAAACTGAGACTACTTAATCAGACTACATGGTTGTGTGTGTTACCACATACGGGAGACAAAGAAATAGAAAATGTGTAAGAGACTATGCCACAGGATGCTCGGGGCTCAGTTCTTTGGGCACGATCCCACCTGAGCGGTGCTGGCAAGAATAAAGTTGCTTCCTGGAAAGAAAAGCCTTGGTGTCACGACTCTGTGTGTGAGAATCCTGCTACGTTACTTGGGGGTTCGTCCGGGATTTGGATGTGGTGCGTTTCCACCTCCTTGGCCAGCGGGGATATGAAACTTGGGGTGCTGGAAGAGGCAGCCCCACCTGGCACCAGTGGACTGCTTGATCCACAGGAGACAGGCCCTCCCAGCA